>NC_085137.1:450293412-450593412 GCF_035046485.1 Aedes albopictus | reverse complement strand
TAGCCTCCTCAATGGACGCTTGGTCAGCAATCATGGATTGTTTCGGGAGTCTTGAACAAAGCAATCGTCAGCTGGACCCAAAACCACCGGTAACCCATCTAATCATCGTCTGGTCAGAAGCAGCGCCAGTCTTCCTGTCAGCACCCAAGGAACAACACTAAACAACACTAAACAACTAAACAACAATTTTTGTAAACAAAAATTTGTTTACACACAAACAGGTATAAGTAATGGCTGAATGATTAAAACAGTTTACATCATTTTCAAATGTCCTTTTCACGCGAACACAACCAAAGCAATTTTTAACGATTTGAATTGAAGTCGATTAACGATTAAAATTAAAATTGAAAATGAAAACTTGGCAATAAGAAGTAATGTTTTTTTTCGTGTTGGTTGGGGATATACTGCCACTGTGACCATTAAGTTGATCTATTGGGCTATGTGGTTATGATAGCAACTTGAAGTTCATTTGTCCCATTCTTAATTTTTCATCAGTAGCTGTCTCATGTTCCTATTTTCAAAAAAAAGCTGCTATTTTAAATTTACACGTATAAAAAGCTGCGTCACATATGATGTGCAGTGAGTAATAAGAAGCAAAAAGTTGAAGGTAAAAAGTGAGCGATGAGAATATGAAGTGAGAAGTTGGAGCTAGCTTTGCGAAGTAATCACTGAAAAGTGAACAAGCGTGTGGGACAGTCAGTGAGGAAAAGAAGTAAGCAGTGCAAAATGATAAGTGAGGAGGTTGGAGTGAGTTGCTGTGATTAGTTAGAGATGAGCAGTGTTTTGTTAAGAGTGAGAAGTGAGAAGCAGCGAGGAGTGAGAGGCAGTTAGGAATAAGAAGTGTGAAGTAGTGAGGAGTGTGTAGTTTGCATCAGTAAGAAGTGAAGAGTGGGGAGAATGATGTGAGGAGGGAGAAGAAAGTAGTCTGAACAGATTATTCAGGAATGAAAATTTTAAAGTAAGGAGTGAAAAGTTAGTATTTAGGAATGAGCAATGAATAGTAAGGAATGATAAGTAAGCATTGTAGAATAAGAAGTAAAAAGTGAGCAGTGAGGATCACAATACTCACAGCAAAGAGTGAGTAGTGCGAAGTGAGCAGCCAAAAATTAGAAATGAGGAGCAAGGAGAGAAAAGTGAAAAGTGAGCAGTGAATAGTGAGAAGAGAAAAATTGGTGGAGAGTAGTATTGAGTGAGGAGTTGGCAGTGAAGACTAAATAGTAAAAACTGAGCAGCGTAGAGTGATAAATGAAGAATGTAGAGTGAGTAATGAATACCCTATCCATATTACGTGGGTATCCTTGAATTTCAATAATTATAGTTCGCCCATCTTGGATTTAACAATGGTGTCAACATATTCTACTGAAATCCTAACAAAACACTTCACCTATTCCGAAAATTCTTCGGGAATACATTTGCATGTCCTCAGTAGAAAAAACATTGGAAAAAACAACACTGTTTCACATTTATTAGAATAAATTGACAATGAATGCATATATAGTTATGAAAATTGGAGTGAAAGTACTAGTAAAATAAAGTAAAGTAAAGTAGTAATCACGTTTTGAAATCGGAGGAAATTTTTAAAGTTGCAAAAAAACCTTCATGAAAAATGGGTAAAAAAGTCCATTTATGCAAACATTTTTGAAAAATCATCATATTTTTTTGAGGGAATCCCTCCAAGAATACTTCCAGTATCGTAAGTCCCTCGAAAAGAGATATTTCCACCTCTAATTGTTTAGTTCCACGAAAGATTATTTTGTAGCTTCGTTTAATCTTTGCTCAGAAAGTCGAAAGACTCAAGCTCCATAGTCCGATCACGAATATGAAAATAATGACTGCAATATTTTCTATTTTAATTTTATTCAGATAATTATATTTTACACAGCATTTTACGCTATTTAGTGAATGCCCCTTATAAAATATTAACGTTTTGGAGCGATAAATTCGAGTATAACCAACACAAACAGATGTACAAGTGGACACCCTGCAGTCGGGACGACGAAACATCCTTCTTATTTTTCAAGATCGCCATATCATTCGATGGCGGGTAGACCACGTTGTGCGCGTTGTTTTTTTTTTTCGAGCCGAGTGTTGTAATGTCGCGGGTGTGGATGTGTGTTTTTTTTAAATTGATTTTTTTCGGATTGCCAACTTTTTTACTCGTTTTACGTGATCTTGTTTTATTTTTTTTTAGATTAATTGATATGTTTTTTGTTATTGTTGTTATTCTTTGACGCGATTTTTTGTTTGTTTTTTTTTTTATGTCTCGAGTCGTCATTTTCTTCGCGTTTATTTAAACATTTATTGCAAAGTTCCGATGACCCTGGAGGGATCGGTTCTGCTTGGGCCTCTCACTGAGCAGAAACATAATTATTTAAACAATAAATAGCAAAAAAATGTCTTTTGAATGCCGGCTTTCAAAAGATTAAGTTTTACCCAAGTAAACAACCAATGCCGTGGGTCCATCGCAAGCTTTTCAGGCGAACCCTTGACCTAGCTACATAATACATCGCCCAACCACCCACTCCGTAGTACTTATGGGAGTGTCACTGAGTCGAAGGCCTCTTAAATAAGTGTTACATCAACATTTCCTTCCCTATCCCAAGTTACGGTAAAGATGGGCGTGGCCGGGATAAATGACATTTGTGTTTGTGGTATTCTTGCATAAGATTGGAGTGAAGTTAACTTCCCGGCCTTGTACCGAAAAGCAAACCGAGCAAGATTAGTAAAAGGTACATGAATGTTGTTAGTATCCAATCTACGAAGTATACCGTAACTACGCTAACGCTAACGATAAATCCGAGTATAACACGTGTTCAAGGCTAGTTTAGCTTACGGTAGCAGCAGTCAAACAACCCTAATCGTTAATCGTTAACCTTAATGTACCCAATGCTTTTTAGGATATTGTACGACATAAGACACATTCCACGCATTACGTTTTGCGCGAGAATCAAACTTTGCTTCCAAAAATTGTTACCGCGGTGTAGAAGTACGTGGAATGTTCAAACTCATTTGAACAGATTTATACTTTAGTGGAAGTAAATTTATTCAAATCGTTCAAACATCGCACCGGTTTAATAAATTGTTGTTTCCATCTATGTATTCCTTTACGACAAGACAGAACATATCACATCGTATTGCTGCATGATGTATCAAACGCGTTATGTTGTGCAACTTCAACCGCTCTCTTTCTCCCATGCAACATTATTCATAAGTCTCAAGAGTATGAGCGTTGTTTTAACTTTCTCTTCTCTTCTATCTCTCCAGCACTCTCTGTTTTGATTCTCACCAAATGATTATGAACGCACGCGTGCAACGCTTCTGCCTTCTTTACCGACTGGTTCACAATGTGAGTAGAGATCACGGCGCCCACTTCTCTTTCCCATCCTCTCCATCATGACGGCGAGTCGAGTCGGTGAGCATGGGAAGCTGCGATACCCACAGGTGAATTTCGAAACCTCCGCCCTTTTCGATCTCTCCTGTGTCTAAGGCATCATAAACGTGCCTTAGAAGGCAGTAAAATTGAGAAATAGGTAATCGGATATACCGGTTGGGTGTTTGTTTACCGCACCCGACCGGCCTTCGGACTCTTCGTCATCAATTTCGTCCGACGACGTAACTTTGCGTAACGACTTTTCGCGTTGTGTTGATCTCCGACGTGCAGTGCCATGTGTACCTAGGTATCGCAATTGGGTGGCGCGTTTCCTAAAAGTTGTGGTCTTGTCGCGTGCACATTCGTACCTTGAAGCTAGAAAAACTCGGTGGAAGAGGGGAAGGATGGAGATCAAATTTCAAACGTTTGACGGATTGGCTTCGGATGCACCTTCCTTCCTCTGCTAAATAGACACAGGAAGGTTTGGTGGGGTAATTTGAATTCCTCACGGGTGGTGTCGCGCGGCTACAAGTTCCACCGATTCAGCCCTGTACCCGATCCGCACAAGAAACGGAGGTAACGGCATCGGTTAACTGAACCTCGGTAAGCACAAACAGACTAGTGGTAGTGATGGATTGATAACGATCATCTGCGCGCGCGCTCTCGCTTGGTCCAGAAGTGCAGAATGCGCAGATCATCATCGGTTTTAATAGACTTGGTAGATGGAGGAGAAAGAACGGGAGACTAGGAGAGCTGATCGAATGGAAGTTCAAGCAGGCGCAGGCGCTGCTGGCTGGCGCACGTTCTATATCCAAGACCAAGATAGAGATTAATTGCCGACCGATAGGGGATCGCTTCCATTCAGAAAGCTACGTGGTCCAGTTTCTGAAGTAGTAAAATGATGGCATTGTTTGGAATGCTGAGTAATGAAAAAGTAGGTGAGTCGGATGGAGGGCAGTGTTGCTAGGTTTTAGTTATACTACATCACATTGCACTGTTAAAAATGGTTTTTATCTTTTAACCTCGTCTCTGGCAACATCATAGTTTTATCTGGGTTAAATCAGTCTTTACCATGACACCATTATTGATGGAGCATCGGGAACAAATTCTTGAAATTTTACAATGTTGAAGCACCTAGCAGAAACAGTTCTTTGGCAATTTTCACAGAAGTTTATGAGAAATTTATGAAACATTCCGAATTCCCTACGATTGAAAACTACTATTTTTAAGAAATATATGGGGAACCATTGTGAAAAATTTTAGGCAAAATTGTTATTATTGCGAATAAGTTTCTGACAAGGATGCTCGAAATGGATTCAAAAAGTCATATCTCAAGAACTTAAAAAGTTAAACCAGGGTACTCCTCTGGTCCCGAGACCATGAAAACATGTAAAATCTCATATATAAGCATTTTTGCCTTTCTCGTACACCGAAGTGTACTGAAAAGCTATATGTTCACTCAAAAAACGCATGCTCGATAGAGGGTCAAGGGTCAAGTCACATATACCAATCAGCTCAGTTCGACGAATTGAGATGATGTCTGTATGTGTGTACGTATGTGTGTATGTATGTATTTCTGTGCGCAAAAAAGTTCACTCACTTTTCAGGCACTTCCCATCGGCCGATTTTTCGGATTTTAACTCGAATCGAACCGAAATTTTACCGGATTGTTTGCTATTAAAAATGGTCTGGATCGGTCACGGCATTCCGGAGGTATGGCCCTTTCAGTAATCCGGAACAGCACCGGTAGAACTTGCCGTATAAAAAGCTGAACCTAGCCCCATCATGCGATACAACAAACTGCGGCGTTTTTCGTAACCTTTAGCATGGTTGACAAATTTTGTGTGGAAATCAACACTGGAGACCATAAATTCCACGATGTCGGCCTAAAATTCAAGATGGCGGCCTAATATTCAAGATGGCGGCTCCAAATTCAAAATGGCGGCTGTTTAATAGAGTTTTAGGCTCTAAAACTATGAAATATGGGTATATTTGGTATGGGGAAGATGTCCGGAGTCCAAAAAATGGCGACCAGAATATTCAAGAGGGTGGCCTAAAATCCAATATGGCGGTTTGAAATTCAAAATGGCGGCTGTTAAATGGAGTTTTAGGCCCTAAAACCATGCATATGGGAATGGTATGAGTAAGTTGTCTGGAGTCCTAAAAAAGGAACCAAAATATTGAATATGGCGGCCTAAAATCCAAAATGGCGGCTGTTTGATGGAGTTTTAGGCCCTTACACCATGCAACATGGGTATATTTGGTTTAATGGAGTTTTATACCCTTGAACCATCTAATATGTATATATTTGTTATGGGGAAGATGTCCGGATGGATTCTGTCACATTCGCCCGAAAACCATTCGCCCGAATGACAAACGCCCGAATTATATAGGAACAAACGCTCGAAAAGACCATTCGAACGAAAAGACCAATCACCCGAATGACCATTCGCCCGAAAATACCATTCGCCCGAAAGACCATTCACCCGAAAGTCATCCGCCAGAACGATTCCATGCAACTTCTTAGAACAAGTTTTTTTTCTTGTTTGCCATGATGAAAGTTTAAGGACAGACGCATGGTGTATTCAGTATCCGACCAACCGCAAGAACAGCTGGACTAGCGCCAATTATAACCATATTAGCTTAGTTTGAAAGAACGACCTATGTTTTTAAGAAGGCCTAATTGTTTGTGAAAATATTACATAATAGGACATTAATTGTTATAGCATTGTTGATTGAAAGGACAAAAACAAAACTTCAGAACAGAGTAGTCAACACTTTTATGTTAATAGTGTTCACGACTGGTCTACTCAGAATCACTACGTTCCATTAAACGAACAATAATTTATAAAAAAATAAAACGTGTGAGCTAATGGATGCAGAAAAAACACCAACATCGCGAGAATTCATCATTCTTATTTGAACAAGCTGTTCTTTTGAAACCATGTTTGGAATGCAGAAGTTGTAAAGTTATATAACGTAAAGGTTCCCCATAACAGAACAACCTAAAAGAACAGCTCAAGATTGAAAGAAGGGCAAATTTCTGGTAAAAATGACATCAAATTGCATTTAATGTCCTCGGAGGTGAAACTAGAAAGAAAAGCCTATTAACAAAAGAAGAGACAATTCCAATCAATGTTTCCATAGCTATTTTGACGAAAATATCTGTAACAGTATAAGTCGTAAATCAGACTGTGTTCAAAGAATGCAAAACCCTCTGACGAAAATGGTTGCAGATAATTTTAGTTGAAAATGGCGTTCAACCATACGCGTGGACGACGCCTAAATTGATTTCAGAAAAGTATTTTCAAGATTATTATGGTTTTCGGGTGAATGGTTTTTCGGGCGAATGGCCTTTTCGGGCAAATGGTATTTCGGGCGAATGGTCTTTTCGGGCGAATGGTCTTTTCGGGCGAATGACTTTCGGGTGTTTGTTACATTCGGGTGTTTGTCATTCGAGCATTTGGAATTCGGGCGAATGGTTTTCGGGCGAATGTGACAGAACCGTCCGGATGTGATGGCGACCGGAATATTAAATCCAAGATGGTTGGCTCAAATTCAAGATGGCGGCTGTATATTTGGTATATTTGGTATGAGGAAGATGTCTGGATTCCAAAAACGGCGACCAGAATATCTAAGATGGCGGTCTAAAATCTAGTATGGCGGTTTAAATTCAAGATGGTGGCTATTTAATGGAGCTTTAAACGTATGAAAGTTTGATATTCTTCAACCTGGCACTTGAGTTATGTTTAACTCTTTAGGACGCGCCGTTCTAAAAAGTACAACGCTACCGAAAAAACTCGCTCGTCGTATACAGCGCGAGCGCGGTGCAGTTTCAACTGCTTGATGAGTTTTCGAAGGCACGAGAAAGGCACCATAACCGCTAGGTGGATTAATTAGGGTTTTTGCTATTTTTTTTTTCATTTTTGATTGTACTGACTGTTCAGAAGTCGTTAAAATGTTTCCGAAAAGTCATAGCCTCGCTTTCATCAACCTGAGATCAAATCAATAACTGATATATTTTTCCGTTTTTGGCCCTCCGTTTTCAATCCAATTTCACACCCATCATCATCAGGTATGCCCATGAAGAAGCTTGATTGATTGAGATCGATCTCTAAATGGCATTTAAAGTGATACTTCTGGTGGTGACGCTCTCGGGTCACTCGAACCTTTTGGGTTTGAATAGAGGCGCACTGACAGCCATCACTCAGCAACTTTTTTTTCAACCGGTATTTGGATTGAAGACTTGGTTGGTGAAAATTTCCTCACGTTGATCTCTCTAATCTTTCGATATGATCGGACCGAGCGAACAGAGACTTTCGAAGCGAAATAAAGAGTTACGACGAAGCGACGACTTCGCGGTTTAATCGACGGCGCGCGTTGATTGCACTTTCCATCTGACTTGTCCGTTGTTTGTGGTTTGCTTAAAGACCTCTAGGCGAGGTGTCGGTGGAGTGGAGTTACAGTAGCACTCAGTAGTAAATTGACATCAATGTTTCTATTTTTCGGCTTACAATTTTCCGATGTGATGAATATTTTCATAAAATCTTCCATATTACTTATGTAATGATTCGAAAAAAATCTTGGAAAACAAATAAAATTTCTACTACCCATCTTCTGCTTTCCTGTTTTATTCCTCTTTCCTGTCGAATGACTTCCGTCCGCTACTGTTCAGCATACCCAAACATCTTCCCGTCGCAGTCGCTGGAAGCAACAAATCAATCAAATCATCTCATAGAGGAGAGTGCTTCGCAAAGCGCGAGAAAGGCGGAAACTAATTATCTATGCAAACACATGGCATCGTCTCGGACGATCATCGTATCGTTCACAGTATCCAGTGTCCAGTATCCAGCCAGTCAACTTCAGATGATGATGATCATTTTCGCGCCAAGATGTAGAGGCCTGCAGACCGGGACCGGACTGAGTGAGGTACATGATGTTCACATAATTGAGGAAAGTAAATTGATCAAGTTTCGGAACGAGTGAGTGCATATGCCGGTGTTTGATTTGAGATTTACCGGCACGGCGGCGGGCGCTTGCTTGTCGGAGGAAGTACGGAGGAGCAGGTCCAATTACACCTGTACCTTTAATCGTACCTACACAGCTTTGAGATGTAGGTAGGTAATTATAGACAGGCCTTCCCCAAGTGGATGGTTGTTGAAGTGTTCGTTGATAACCCATCAGCAGCGTGGCTGAAGATGGGTGGAGTCGGAAAAATTGGCGTACTGGAACGTGGCTTCCGCCGGTCGGTGTTGAATCTAGGGATTCGGGGCAAGGTTGGAGCGGTGTTCAGTTTATGGCATGCGGAACTACTCCGGAGGGGTTTCATATTCAAGCGTCGTTGCGCATTACTCCGGTATCGATCGCAAGGGATCTACGACACGAACTGTATGATCTACGCACGCTTTGGAAGGCAGAAATCTAAACGGGAAACGTGACTTGGAATTTAACTTTGGTGACATCATGTTGTAATAGTTTCGCTTTATGGCTACAGCAGAAATTAATACCAGGAAAAAAAAAGATTAAAAACCTTAGAATTTTATGACGATCTGCTGACAAATGGTCGTTTTTATACAACTCTATTTCTTAGACATAAGTAAATCCTTAAGATTTACCATTAGACATACAGGGTGACTGGTAATTCGTGTTACACCCGAAAGGAGGTGAAAGTAGACCATATTTGCAGCAAAAAATTGTTCTACAGGTAGGTCCGAAAATCACTGCTAAGTGAGTTATTCAAAAATTAGTGTAATTAAATTACCCCATCTTTGAACATCTCTAACTCAGAAACTACGAACCTTATAATCAATCTTAGCACATGGATAGAAAGCCTAAAGCTTTGTCTTTTAATGCTCTCTGGACAGGTAATTGATAAAAAGTCATTTAAGTGCTGAAATTTTGACTTTTATGTAAAAAGTGCCTAAAAATGTACCCCTTTTTCACCTTTTTGATAGTTTACTCGTGAAAAACGTGATAAATGCGAGAAATGTTCTTCTACAAAACATTCATTTTTTGATACGCTACCAAACTGTCTTTTGGTGCAACATTGTATCTTTCATAGTTTTGTCACAATCTTGAATTCAAAATGTTGTGAAATAAATCAATGTTTTTATTGCAATACTGTCTGGCAACCCTACACGTTTGCTTGCTGTTGGTCGTCGTGCGCATGGCAACGAAGTCCAGCGTCGCGGCGGCGGTCATCGTTTGACAGAGGCAACATTCATTTCATTTATTTATTTAGTTAACATCAAATTCATGATAAAACTGAATCAACAATTTGCCGCCATAATACTCGATTTGCAGCTGCAGCTCTCCAACGTCGGTCACGCCCAACACTCGCCAGATCACGCTCTACCTGGTCCGCCCATCGTGCTCTCTGCGCTCCACGCCTTCTTGTACCAACCGGATGGTTAGCAAACACCAGCTTTGCAGGGTTGTTGTCCGGCATTCTTGCAACATGCCCTGCCCACCGTATCCTTCCGGCTTTGGCTACCTTCTGGATGCTGGGTTCGCCATAAAGTGCAGCGAGCTCGTGGTTCATCCTTCTCCGCCACACACCGTTCTCCTGCACGCCGCCGAAGATCGTCCTTAGCACCCGTCGCTCGAAAACTCCGAGTGCTTGCATGTCCTCCTCGAGCATCGTCCACGTCTCGTGCCCGTAGAGAACCACCGGTCTTATTAACGTCTTGTACATGGTACATTTGGTGCGGGGGTGAATCTTTTTTGACCGCAGTTTCTTCTGGAGCCCATAATAGGCACGACTTCCACTGATGATGCGCCTTCGTATTTCACGGCTCCCGTTATTGTCAGCCGTTAGCAAGGAACCGAGGTAGACAGGTAGACGAATTCTTCTACCACCTCGAAAGTATCCCCGTCTATCGTAACATTGCTGCCAAGGCTTGTCCTGTCTCGCTCAGTCCCACCTACCAGCATGTACTTTGTCTTAGCCGCATTCACCACCAGTCCGACCTTTGCTGCTTCACGTTTCAGGCGGGTGTACTGTTCAGCCACCGTTCCAAATGTTCTAGCAATAATATCCATGTCATCCGCAAAACATACAAATTGGCTGGATTTCGTGAATATCGTACCCCGGCTGTTGAGCCCGGCTCGTCGCATAACACCTTCCAGGGCGATGTTGAATAGTAGGCAGGAAAGTCCATCACCTTGTCGTAGTCCCCGTCGAGATTCAAATGAACTGGTTAGTTCACCCGAAATCCTTACGCTGTTCTGCACACCGTCCATCGTTGCTCTTATCAGTTTAGTCAGCTTCCCGGGAAAGCTGTTCTCGTCCATAATTTTCCATAGCTCTGTGCGGTCGATACTGTCGTATGCCGCTTTGAAGTCGATGAACAGGTGATGCGTTGGGACCTGGTATTCACGGCATTTCTGGAGGATTTGCCGTACGGTGAAGATCTGGTCCGTTGTCGACCGGCCGTCGATGAAACCGGCTTGGTAACTTCCCACGAACTCATTTACTTTAGGTGAAAGACGACGAAAGATGATCTGGGATAGCACTTTGTAGGCGGCATTCAAAATGGTGATCGCTCGAAAGTTCTCACACATTAACTTGTCGCCTTTCTTGTGGATGGGACAGATTATCCCTTCCTTCCACTCCTCCGGTAGCTGTTCGGTTTCCCAGATCTTGACAACTAACTGGTGCAGACAGGTGGCCAACTTTTCCGGGCCCATCTTGATGAGTTCCGCTGCGATACCGTCCTTACCAGCCGCTTTGTTGTTTTTGAGCTGGTGGATGGCATCCTTAACTTCCCTCAGCGTGGGAGTTGGTTCGTTCCCGTCCTCTGCTGCACCAACATAGTCATTTCCTCCGCTGCTTTGGTCCTCCGTGCCTACATTCTCTTCGCCATTCAGGTGCTCGTCGAAGTGCTGCTTCCACCTTTCGATTACCTCACGTTTGTCCGTCAGGAGGCTCCCTTCCTTATCCCTGCATATTTCGGCTTGCGGCACGTAGCCTTTGCGGGATGCGTTGAGCTTCTGGTAGAACTTGCGTGTTTCCTGTGAACGGCACAGCAGTTCCATTTCCTCGCACTCCGCTTCTTCCAGGCGGCGCTTTTTCTCCCGGAAGAGACGGGTCTGCTGCTTCCGCTTCTGTCTGTATCGCTCCACATTCTGTCGGGTTCCATGCTGCAGCATTACCGCCCGCGCTGCATCCTTCTCCTCCAGAACCGCTCTGCACTCCTCGTCGAACCAATCGTTTCGTCGACTCCGTTCTACGTACCCGATAGTGCTCTCAGCTGCGTTGTTGATGGCTGCTTTGATTGTACTCCAGCAGTCCTCTAGAGGGGCCACATCGAGCACACCCTCGTCCGGCAACGCTGCCTCGAGATCCTGCGCGTATGCGGTGGCGACATTCGGTTGCTTCAGTCGCTCTAGATCGTACCGGGGCGGCCGCCGGTAATGTCCGTTGTTAATAACGGAGAGTTTTGGGCGCAGTTTAACCATCACCAGGTAGTGATCGGAGTCGATATTAGCGCCACGATAGGTCCTGACGTCGATAATGTCGGAGAAGTGCCGTCCATCAATCAGAACGTGGTCGATTTGCGATTCCGTTTGTTGTGGTGATCTCCAGGTGTAACGATAAGGGAGGCTGTGCTGGAAGAAGGTGCTACGAATGGCCATGTTCTTGGAGGCGGCGAAATCGATGAGGCGTAGGCCATTTTCGTTCGTCAGCTGGTGGGCGCTGAACTTTCCAATCGTCGGTCTGAATTCCTCCTCCTGGCCTACCTGAGCGTTTAGATCCCCTATGATGATCTTGACGTCGTGGTTTGGGCAGCGGTCGTACTCGCGTTCGAGCTGCGCGTAAAATGCGTCTTTGTCATCATCAGTGCTTCCGGAGTGAGGGCTGTGCACGTTTATTATGCTAATGTTGAAGAATCGGCCCTTGATCCTCAACCTGCACATTCTTTCATCGATCGGCCACCAACCGATCACGCGCCTCTGCATGTCGCCCATCACTATAAAAGCTGTTCCCAGCTCACGTGTGTTGCCGCAACTCTGGTAGATGGTATGATTACCTCTAAACGTTCGCACCATAGATCCTGTCCAACACACCTCCTGCAGCGCTACGATTCCGAACCCGCGGTCCTTCAGTATATCGGCGAGTATGCGGGTGCTCCCGATGAAGTTGAGAGATCTGCAGTTCCACGTACCGAGCTTCCAATCGCAAGTCCCTTTTCGTCGCTGTGGTCGTCGCCATTGGTATCGGTTCGCATTCTTCTCTTGTTGATTTTCCGGTGCTAGTCTAGAATCCGGTGCTAGTGTAGAATTCATGAAGGATTTTTTTTTTGAGGAATTCTAAAGTAGTTTCTGGAAAAATTCCCGTAGGAATCCCTGAAGTGATTCCTGGAGCAATTCCTGGAGGATTTCCTTGAGTTATTCCTGATGCAATTCTTGGAGTAATTAATGAAGTATTTCCTGGAAGACTTTATGGAAGAATTCCTGAAGGAATTCTTGGAGGAATTGTTGGAGGAATTTCTGGAGAAGTTCGTGGATGAATTCCTGGAGTTATTCCTTGTGGAGTTCCTGGAGGAATTCGTGGAGTATTTTCTGGAGAAATTCCTGGAGGAATGCCTGGATGAATTTCTGGTGGATATTCTGTAGGAATTCCTGGAGGAAATCCTAGAAGATTTATTAAAGGAATCACTGGCCAAATTCTTAGAGGAACTCCTGGAGTGTTTTCTGGAGGAGTGCCTGGAGGAATTTCTGGTGGATATTCTGTAGGAATCCATAGAAGATTGATTAAAGGAATGACTGGCGAAATTTCTAGACGATTTCCTGGAGGAATTTCATGAAGGAATTCTGAAGGAATCTCTAAAGAATTTTCTGAAGCATTTACTGGAGAAATTTATGAAGGAATCACTGGAGGAATTCCTGGAAAAAAAATGGAGGACATCTTGCAGTAGTTCCTGGATAAACACCTATAAGAATCCTGTAGGAATACCTGGAGTAACTCACGGAGAAATTCTTGGAGTTATGCCTGGAGAATTTCCAAGAAGACTTCCTGGAAAAATACCTGATGGAATTTCTGGAGGTATTCCTTGAGGAATGTCCTCTGGAGGAACTCCTGGAGTAGTACCTGAAGTAATTTCTGGAGGAATTCCTGGAATAATTTATGGAGAAATTCATGAAGAAATTCTTGGAGAAATGCCTGAAGTACTTTCTGGAGGAATTTTTGAAGAACTCCCTGTAGAAATTCCTAGAGGAATATTCTGGGATAAATTCTGGAAGAAATTCGAGAGGAATCCTTGGAGGAACCTCTAGAGAATCTCCTGCAGCAATTACAGGAGGAATTTATGGTGGAATCCCAGGAGGAATTCCTGAATGAACCCTTGAAGGAATCCCTGGAGGCATCTCTGGATGATTTACGGGAGAATTCCTTGAAGGAAATCCAGAAGGAATCCCATGAGGATTTTCTGGAGGAATTCTTGGAGGAATCCCTGCAGGATTTCCTGGTAGAATTTTGGGATGAATTCCTGCAGGAACTCATGGAGGTATAACTGGAAGAATTCACCGTGGACACCGTGGAAAAAAATCTAGAGGAATCGTCAGAAGAATTCCTAGATGAATCCCTGCAGGAATTCCTAGAGAAAGTCTTGGAGCAATTTATTGAAAAATTGTCTTGTGGAATCCCTGGAAGAATTCCTGATGGAATCCCTTCTACAATTTTTGAAGAGAAATTCCTGGAAAAATTCCTGTAGGAATTTCAAGATGAATTTCTGGAGTTATTCCTGGAAGAACTACTGGACGAATTTTTAGTTGAAATCGTGGAGGATTTTTTGGAGGAATTCCTTGAGGAAGTCCTGGTGGTATTAATGCAGGAATTTCTGGAGAAATCCTTTGAGTCCTTCAGTAATTTTCGGGAAAAATCCTGAAGAGAAGCATGCATTATTGCTGGAGAGCTGATCAATAGCTCCTGCATTAACTTCCAGAGTTATAATGGAGAAATTCCCAGTAAAATCCTAGGGGAATTCTACGACAAATGCTGGAGGAACTCTTGGGCTACTTCTAAAGAAATTCCCTTGGTATTTTTTGGGGGTGCCTTGGAGGAATGCCTGGGGAGCTCCTGGGCTCACTCTCAGGAACTTCAGGAGGGCTTCCCGTTGAACTGAAAATAAAAAAAACTGTGGGAAGCTACTGCTGGAGGAATTTCTGGAGAAAAATTCTAAACCAAATTTTAGGAGAACTTCAGGACAAAAACCCAGACGGAGTAGCTGGAGAAATACCAGGAAGGACTCCTAGAAGAATCTCATTAGAGGTTTTCCAGAAAGAACTACGGGAGAGTCCCAGAAAGCACTCCAAGGGAAATCATAAAAAAAGCTGGAGGAATCCCAGATTCCTGTAGAAATTACAAAAGAATGTTCTGGATGAATGTACATCAAACACACTGGAGACAGTGCGCAGGAACAAAAACAAAAATAAATGACAATCGTTTATAATGTGCGTGCGTTCGCGCAACATAAATTGCAGGCGCTATAGCCCGGTGAGCATTGTGTGCAGTGAGAACGAAGCAACAAAAGCCCTATCGAGTCTCGGCCGCGGCCCCGGTCCGAACCCAGTCCCGGCCCGTAGGTTTGAATATCCCTTAAAACGGTGCCACCCAGCGGTATGATCTCGCTAAATTCCAACAGTGAGTGGGTTTGGGTGTATGGCATCTAGGCGAATTGAATCTTCACCCACCCAAAGAAAAGGATGCCTTGAGATTGATTCATAAACATTGCGCGCAATTTGCCGTTCACTGTTGCCTCTGTCAAACGATGACCGCCGCCGCGACGCTGGACTTCGTTGCCATGCGCACGACGACCAACAGCAAGCAAACGTGTAGGGTTGCCAGACAGTATTGCAATAAAAACATTGATTTATTTCACAACATTTTGAATTCAAGATTGTGACAAAACTATGAAAGATACAATGTTGCACCAAAAGACAGTTTGGTAGCGTATCAAAAAATGAATGTTTTGTAGAAGAACATTTCTCGCATTTATCACGTTTTTCACGAGTAAACTATCAAAAAGGTGAAAAAGGGGTACATTTTTAGGCACTTTTTACATAAAAGTCAAAATTTCAGCACTTAAATGACTTTTTATCAATTACCTGTCCAGAGAGCATTAAAAGACAAAGCTTTAGGCTTTCTATCCATGTGCTAAGATTGATTATAAGGTTCGTAGTTTCTGAGTTAGAGATGTTCAAAGATGGGGTAATTTAATTACACTAATTTTTGAATAACTCACTTAGCAGTGATTTTCGGACCTACCTGTAGAACAATTTTTTGCTGCAAATATGGTCTACTTTCACCTCCTTTCGGGTGTAACACGAATTACCAGTCACCCTGTATAGAAGGTATGTAAAAACTCCAGGTGGAATTCCAAGAGAAATTTTCCTTGAGAATTCCGTAAGTCATTTCATAAAACTCATCTGATTATTGTTTATCAGAGATTTTTTCGAGAAAGCCAAGAGTTTTTCCTTTTCTTAATTAACACACATTGACGAATTTATGACAGGATACTGAAAATCATTCAGAGTTTGTGATTTATGTTATTTTTATAAACGGTGCCTTATACGATTTTTCAAGTATTTCTTCTGGAACTCCGTTGATAGCTCTTCCAGAAAAACATCAAGAAACTCCTGCAGGGAGTTCTTCAAAGTTTTCTTTTTTCAATAATTTCTTACAGTTCTAGAGTTCTTACAAAGAAACCACTTCTTTCTCAGTCGGGGTAAATTCCTATAGTTCTTCCAGAAGTTCTCCAAGAGAAGTTATCCAAGAGCTTTATTAAGGGTTGCTTTAGGAATTCCTCCAGGAGCTCAAATAGTGTTATGGTAAATTTTCGGAGAAGCTTTTCTAGGAATTACCTCGCATTACCAACTCCTGCAGATGTCTCATTTCTTCGAAGGAATTTTTTGTCTTTCCTAAAATTAAAACTTCAGTTGTTGTTTTGCTCTCGTCACAGTCAGACGCAGCAGCAGCTGGTCTGCAATAATCCGATGAATAGCAGCCAGTAGCTCTTTGTTGCCTTTTGTAAAGCAGTAGTGTGCTTTGTTTAAATTCGTTTTGCATTGTTCCTGTGCTGAATCTATCAGAGTAATGATCGAGAACACGGTCAAATTTCGTTTTCCTGCTTTGACACCGCGGCTAACATGGATCGAAATCACCGATTTCTTGAAGCAGCTGAAATCCGATGTCATGGATATGGAAACTGTTTACAAGATGGAGGAGGATAGAAGTCTGTCTATCAATTTTAAAACGGCAGCGGCAATGGAGGAGGCGTTGCGAACAAATACAGGACCTGTCAAATTCAGCTATTCCAGCGGAAAAACGGTTGACGTTATCATGTCACGTGCCGGAAGTAACGTGCGATACGTACGGGTATTTGATATTCCCCCGGAGGTATCTGATGAGGATCTGTCGTTGGTCCTGGGAAAATATGGCAAAATCGAAAGCGTTATCCGTGAAAAGTTGCCGCCGAACCTAGGTCTCGACCATATGTTCAACGGAGTGCGAGGTTTGCATATTGACGTGGAAAGCGATATTCCGCCTACGGTGCAAATCCTCCAGTGGAAAGGGAAGGTGTTTTACGAGGATCTGAAGAACAAGTGCTTTTTGTGCCAACAGGAGGGGCACCGTAGAAACAGCTGTCCGCAACGACAAACACGGAACCAAAAGGCAAAAGGAGTGGCAAAAGGTCAACAGAAAGTCGTAAATGAAGAAAAGAAAGCCATTGAAGAGGAACAAATGAAGGATGGCGAAGCAGAAGCGGAGGAACAAAGCAAATATCAAGGAACATTGAAAGAGGTGGAGTCGGTTGAGCATCGAAGCGAGTATGAAAAGGCATTGGCGGAAAATTGGGCGAAACACGAGGCGGAAAAGCGTAAAAGACAAGAAGAATTTCGAAAACAGGAGAAGTCAATGCAGCGGAGATATCAAGAGGATCTACGGGCGAAAGAGAAGGAGCAAAAGGAGCGGTGGGAGAAGTATGAAACGGAGCGAAGAAATAGGCAGGAGAAATATCATCAGGAATCATCTCAACAACTGCAAGTACTTCCGGTGGAAAGCAATCTACAGTCTCCACCCAAAAAAAGAAAACTTGTTGTGTAAACTCCTTCAGTTATTCTATTACAAATTACTCCAAGAGTTTCTTGAGATATTCCTTAAGGATTTCCTTTGGTCACCCCTAGTAGTTCCTTCAAGAATTATTCGAACAGTTACTGCAGATATTGCTTTTCAAGTTTGTTGGAAGGTAGCAAAACTCGACGTGCGAATCATTCATCAGTTTAAGCTTTCGATTCCAAATTTCCATCGTCAACATTCGGCAGCGCAAATCGCAAAGCCATTCACCTCGCCGATCACTATTGCCAAACTTCCTATTCGTTGATCGTTAATCGTGATACAATTAAAAATTGTATCGTTTCCGTTTTGACTGGATTAATGTGCGTTTAATAAGACGTGACACGAGACGAAACACAACACATATTGTTCTTACAATCGTCAAGAAAAGATTAAAATTAACCTTTACGTCGACTATTGTCGGGCGTGATCTAGCCCATCTGCAGGACAATGTCCGACTTGAGTCGGTAAAGATTATTTTCAATCTATTATTGGAGATTGTTAGAATGATAAGTGTTATGTTTTGTCTCGCGTCACGTCATGTGTGTCGTGTAGCATTTCAACAGTAAAAGTATGGGGAAGTCCACATACCACGTGGACAGAAAAACCTCGATTTTTGACCCCCTCCCCCCACTCCGTGGATAAGCGTGGACACGCGTGGACTTCCCTCCCCCCCCCCTTAGTTGCCAACGTGGTATATGGACGGCCCCTAAGATTGAAATTATCTTCAATCAAGAAAAAAAAATAAATAATCAAGTAAAGTAGTGATACGTTGGTGTATTAGTAAAAACAGACCACAACAAAATTCTTCTCGGAAATTTTCCTGAAAATTCTTCGAAAATAGATCAAGGCGTTTATGCATAACTTCCCCGTGGAACAGAACTATATTGAGAAATATCTGGTAAGATCATCATCAATGCGAAACTCGGTCAAACCCCAGTCGAAGAGATTCCTCGGAATAGAATGGAATTACAAAGGATTTAGAATTTCCTGACTGAGTTTCTTGAGAAACTCTTGAAGAAACTATTAGAGACTTTCACCATGAGAGATTTTTTAAGTAGCTCATACAGAAACTACTGGTTAAAAAATCTGAAATAACAACTAGAGAATTCCCTGAAGGAATTTCTGGTTAGATTATTATTTTGATTCTAGTTCTGTCATGGTACAATCAGAGCTCGAAACTCAAAGATTCCAAATTTCAGCGCCCCAATACTGATACGTCCTTATGAGAATGACTTCAATATTGAAGCTAATTAGGGATTTTCCGGGGAATCTCCCCCATGAATTCCATGAATTACTCTTTTACAAAAATATTTATAAATATCGTACAAAACATTGCTGCAGGAATTCCGTTTATGAGTTCAGCAAGAATTCTTCTAAAGATCTCTCCAAGAATTCTTTAAGAATTGCTTCGTTCTCATGCGGCTCATTAAAACCCCCTCCACGATTACCTGCAGACACTTCCAGAAATTCCTTCAGGAACTCTTTCAGGATTTGCCAAAATTTTTACGGATTTTTTAGAAGTAAGATTTTTGGAGGATTTCAGCAAGAGTTATTCCAGATGTTCCTCCAAGTATCCCATTTGTGAGCTTACCCATGTATATCTGTGGGAATTTCTCCGGGGATTTCTCCAGATTTTATTTTAAGAATTTCTCAATACATTTTTCAAAAGATTTATCTTGAACTTAGACCACGGTTTTCTCAAGAAATTTCCCCAGAGATCCCTTCAGCGATTATTTAGGAGATTCCTTCAAGAGTTGCTACAAAAGTTCATGCATCTAACATCTTTTAGAATATTTCTCCAGGAATATTATCAGAATTTCCTCCACGAATTTTTCTTTGGGATTTCTTCCAGAATTCTTCTAGAAATTTCTAGAGAAACTCTTCAAAGAAATTCTCCAGGGGTTTCTCCAGGAGTTTCTCTGAAGATTTATTCAAAAGATGCAATTCTTCTGTGGTTTTCTTTTGGAAAGTCAGAAAATTTTCAAGGAAGCCTTTCAGAAATTATTGTAAGAATTCTCCAGAGGTTCCTTCATATATTCAAGGATTCTCCCAGGCACTTGTTTGCCAATACATACCAAAAAAAATGCTTAATCGATTTTTCAAGGGTTTCTCCAGGAGTTCGTCCAGGTATTCTTACAGCAGGGATTGCTAAGGATTTATTCAGATCTTTGTTTGGGGATTCTTTCAGGTATTTTTTCGGTGATGGTTCAGGAATTTCTCCAAAGGTTCTGCAGAAATTATTCCAGAATGTCAGAATTTTTGTCAGTGATTCTCTAAAGAATTCCTTCAGGATTTCTATTTTGTTTCTGCTCGAGTAACTTCAAACATTTCTCCAGGTAGTACTTTGGAGTTTTTTTTTGTGTACAAATCTCTTAAGAAATTTGTTTTGAAATTCTAACAAAAAATCTTCCAGATGTATCTCCTCCAGAATAGGAAATCCTCGAAAAGGTATTGAACAATTTCTTCAAAAATGTTTGTCCATTGACCCTCCAGATATATTTTATTAGGAATTGCTTCTGGTAATCTCCGAAGGAATCAACTAGGGTTTTTAAGCGATTCCTTCGGGGATTCTTTCAAGTATTCTTCCAGCAATGTTTTATGCAATTTTTGGAAAAACTTCTGAAAACATTTCTGAAGGAGCATTTGGAACAATGCTTGCAGGAGTCGCTGAAGGAATCCCAGGAGATATTTCTGATGGAGGTGCAAGAGCAATTAAAAAAAAATTCTCTGAATGGCAAAATCTGAAAACACTGAAGGAATATCTCGCGGAATTCTTGGAGGAACCCTTGGAAAAAATTCTGAAGGAATCTCCTCCTCCTCCTCTTATTTTTGGCGTAACGTCCTCACTGGGACAAAGCCTGCTTCTCAGCTTAGTGTTCTATGAGCACTTCCACAGGTTTTAACTGAGAGCTTCCTCTGCCAATGACCATTTTTGCATGTGTATATCATGTGGCAGGCACGAAGATTACTCTATGCCCAAGGAAGTCAAGGAAATTTCCTTTACGAAAAGATCCTGGACCGACCGGGAATCGAACCCGTCACCCTCAGCATGGTCATGCTGAATACCCGTGCGTTTACCGCCTCGGCTATATGGGCCCTCTCTGAAGGAATCTCCGCAGGATTAAAAAAAAAGGAAAATTCCTTATTCCATAGGAAAATTTAAAGAAAATCCTGAAATTCTGAAGGAGAATTTTGCAGATGTTTTGGAACAAATCTGTACAGGAATTTCCAAAATAAATCCCTGAAGGATAAAATAAAATAAATCCCTGAGAAGTCCCCAACAGTTTTTCTGTAGTAATTTAAGGCGGTACTTTTGATTGAATCTCTAGAAAAAAATCTGAAGTAATCCCAGGAGAAATTTTAATAGACTTTATTGGAAAAACTTCACGAGAAGCCATTAGCGGAATTCCCATAGAAGCTTATCGAGGATTTTTTTGGAAAATTCCGGAAGAAATCCTTTTATAAAATTAATGGAGGATTTCCTGAAACTATCGCAAGAGCAATCTGTGACCGTATACCCTAAGAAGTTCAGGACGAAATACCTGGAGAAACACCTAGATAAGCTGCTGTAAAAATGATCCAAAAATACACTTTCTGGAAGAATGACTGTACAAATTCATGGAACATATTTCTGAATGAATTCCTTAAAGAATTCGTGCACAAGCAACTTTTTTTAGTCAGATAGACTAGAAGTAGTTATTAGAACCATCACAAAACCAAAATAAAAGTAATAAGGTTTTATGACGGTTCTCAAAACCTTTACACGAATAATTTGCCTCTAAAATGTTACTTGCGGTGGAGGCATCCATAGGGTCGTCTGGAGTCATCCTTAGAGGAAATATTGGAGTAATTTCTGGGAAAACACATCTCTATTTGATCTCATGCGGGAACATCTGTAGGAATTTCTGTCTAAATCAAAGGAATATTGGAGCGGACCTGATGTGATGGTAAGAACACTTGACTATCACGCCGAGGACCTGGGATCGAATACCACTCCCGACAAACTCGCAAAATGTGAGTTCTTCCTTCGGCAGGGAAGTAAAGCGTGGGTCCCGAGATGAACTAGCCTAGGGCTAAAAATCTCGTTAATACAGATAAAAAAAATCAAAGTAATAAAACAAGAATCTCTGGGAGAATTCCTTCAGGATGGATGATTCCGTGGAGAAAGTTTTGGCCACATTCCTGCGGGAATTTTAATGATAATTTCTTGAGAAATATTTGAAGAAGGCACTGAAGAAATGTCATTAAAACCCCAGGAAGTATTTTTTCTGAAGAAATCGCTGGAGGAGTTTTTGAAAGAAACCTTGGTAGATTTTGGGACAGAATTAGTGTAACATTTGAAGGAATCCATGGGGAAACTTTGGAAGAAATCAAGAGGAGATTTCTTAAGGTGAAACTGGAAGTATTTCCTCACTTTTTGGTTTTTGATTTTTTATTAAATAACGAAGCAATATTTTCAATATCGGTTTTCGTACACATGTAGAGGATGGATCAAGGTATCTTCTGATTTGTTTTTCGTAGTGGAAAATGTTTTTCGTTTTTGCAGAAACCATTTTTGAACGAAATTTCACAAAAAAATGGTTTTTGAAAAAATGGAAAACTTTTTCAACACGAAAAAAATCAGAAGATACGTTGATCCATACTCTACATGTGTACGAAAACAGTTTTTGAAAATATTGCTTCGTTATTAAAAAAAATCAAAAACTGAAAAAATGAGGAAATGCTTCCAGTTTCGCCTTAAAGGAGTTCTTGAATAAATTCATTCTTAAATCATATAAAGAATTTCCGGAGGAATCTCCAGAAAAAGAATCTCAGGAGAATATCTTATGGAAACTATGTAAAAAAATCTGAAGGAGTGCGCGCAATATTTTCAAAAACAAAAAACCTTGGAGCAATTTCTGGAGAAACTGTGAACTTTAAATTTTCTGAAGGATGATTTCCTGAACGAAATCTCATACGGATTTCTGAAAGAATCTATGGAGAATAGTCTGCGGAAACTTTTCTAGAGAAATACTTGGATAAATTTCCGGAGGTTTCTCCAAAAAATTGAAAGAAATCCAAGAGTATTTCCCAAGCAATCCATGGAGGACGTTTAATAGGAGCTTTCAAAATAACTAAATGGAAGATTTTCTGAAAGGAGTTCCAGGAGGATTCTCTTAAGGAATCATGGAGCTATTTCTGAAGAAAAAATCCATGATGTCACCATGGAATTCTTAAATTAATTTCATGAAAAATCTGTAGAAAGATTTAAAGTAAATTCCTAGGGGGAAAAATAAAGGAAACTTTGAATTTTCTAAAAGCATTCTTATCGTGAAGTGGACCTATAGGAATTTTCGGAGAAATCTCCAAAAGCATCCCTTTCAGAATTTCTTTTAAATGCCCTTGAAGATTTTCTGTGGGGATCGCTAGAGAAAATTCTTTTGAAATACCTTCAAGATTTTCACTGGAATCCAGTGAGGAATTTTTGGAGACATCCGTGGATGTCTTGGATAATTTTTTGGAGGAATCTTACAAAGAATTTCCGAAAGAATGAGAATGGAATTCTGAAGCAATCCATTTCAGAGCTGATGAAATATAAAAATTCCAGACACTGATAAAAAAATCCTGTTGATAATTTCTGCATGTCACTTTGATATATTTCTGAAGAAATTCCGAGACAATGCAATTACAATGCAAAGTAAATAAAGTAAATATCTTACACCACCTACTGAGGCAGTGAAAACATAAACAAATTTGTTTAACCCTCCTTTTCCATTTAATGACCTATACAATATTTATACAAACTCAGTAAATCATGAACACTGGTCCTAACACTTTTTAATGAGCTCAACACTATTCAAAACAGAAATTGTTGCAAATGGATTGACTAAAATTATGTCTACCAGTGAAACATGGTGTGTATCAATGAAGGCGTAAAAACATTTCGAAATGAAGTCTTCCCGTAAGCTGTTTTCTCAGGCTAATCGTACAGAAAATTTCTACTTAATTTATGTCAATCTTAAAATAAAACTCAACAGACCAAGCACTAAGGAAAAGATCCGCCAAAACTGATATCGATCTACTTCGAGACCCCACGCATCATCACATCCACTTAACAACCTCCACTTTACCTACCCTACTCCGATACACTCACACATCGTGTACCTAGGTACCAAAATATCTGTTTACCAGCTAAACAAACATCGATTGCATTGTAAACAGCCGCGAAGTGCGTTAACAAGCCGACAAACTTGACTATACTCGAGGTAGAGAGACGAGGAAGCGTGCGGTGCGAAACGACTGGGTCCGGTCGGGTCCAGTAAAACGCTGATGAGAGCAAACACCTTTCAACGGTCCATCCAACCACAACACATAGCACACAATGTGTGTAGTATTTGGAAAACTCGCGCCCGCGCCAGTAGTGGCAATTGCATTGGTTGTTTTGGCTATAACCTTCTGCTAGAACCGGTAAACTGTTGATTACACAACCCATCGGGGATGCGCTGCGCTGATGAGTTCAACGAATGAAAGATTCAACAAAGCTTCTCGGCGGAACTGTGTTCCCTAGCTTCACACCCGTCTCGGTAGCTGGATAATCAAAGTGGCCAATTAGGCACGGACCATCCAGTGTAGGTAAACTCTGCGTTTGCTTCAACACAGATTCTCCCTCAAGCAAGCGTTGATCTGCTGCAGTAAAGCAGTTATCTGGTTCACTCGTCGGATCGGAAGGGATCCCGCACCATCACGGAGTTAATAAGACATAATCTCAAGATTACCTGAGAGCCTCCCGGTAAATGGCATGCAAATGCATCCTGAGCAACCGATCCGATTGGGTGGTCTTGCGGATGATAATAATTGAGAAAACAACCATTACGGCCGACCGGCAGACAGGCAGATCACCTGGACATATTGATGAGAGAGCGGCTTTTCGCTCATTAATGGCTAATTAGCTGGAAACCAATTGGACGGCGCGGACCGGTCCATTGCACGGCTGGCTGGCTGTTGGTCGTGATGCGTAGATTGAATGCGTCTCGTTGAAAACGAGTGAATTTATCTTTGAGAAAATGATAATAATTTGCAAATAGCTTAATTGAAGATACGATCAGGTGAAAAAGGCTAATAGAATGATGATCCGTTGAATTAAAAATATCGCAGTAAAGCAAACTGCAATTTGTATCACAATGATTTCTAATATTTTCTCTCAAATAAAAATCGGAATCTCGTTTTTTTTTTCAATTATTCAGTTCAATTGAAGAATTTTAGTTGGCTTTTATGTTTTATACATTTTCAAAAGTTCTGCCAAGTTTCCTGCAATTTCAGAAATACTTTCACCAATTCTCCCAAAACCCCTACAATCAGTGTTGCCACATTTTTATCTGTACCGGAGGCTCAAAAATCTTTTTTATCTGTACCAGACATTCTAAAAATCTGTACCCAAAACCTGTACCAAATTTGTTCCACATTTGAATTAAAATCGATAAGAATACCCAAAAAAAAGAGTATTAAATCCATGCTAAACTATGAAAAACAGTTATTTTGAGTATATTGTTACCATTTTATGAACTTTAAAAACAAAAATATCAGTATTAAAAATGTTCTAAATTGGAATTTCAATTTTTTCCCAATTTAAACAAATCTGCCAGCCCACAGCCCAGCAAAGGGCAATGAAACGCTAGCTGTACGCCTATTTAGTAAGTTTTGTAAAAAAAAAACACAAACCATAATTCCAACATAATAAATAATCACAATTTTAGACCTCCCTGAGGAAGGCCCATACACTCTCAAAGGCGTTTTAGAACGTCTCAGGAGGTTCCAGAGGGCTCCAAGGACTCTCAGGGGTGTTTCAGGGAGCCTCAGGGGTGTTTTAAGATGTCTTCGGGGATTCCAGAAGGGCTTCAATGGGCTTGAGGAGCGATTCCAAGAATATCCTGATATCCTGAATATCCTGAGGCTTCATGAGTGTTTAGGGGGGTTTCAGTGAATTTAAGTACCGCTCTGGATCTCCCTAAATTTCTCTGAAACACCCTATGAATCTCTTGATTCGCCTCTGAAAGGGTATTGATTCCTCTAAACCTAGCATCAAACTCATCTGAAGCCACTTGAAATTCATCTAGAATGGCTCTAAGAAGCAACTAAAACTTCTTGAAACCACAATTAAGCCCCTTGAGCCTCAAACACCCTTGAAACCTCAGGAAGCCCGCTTGGCTTCATCTCAAACCCCTAGGAGCAAAACCTTTTCTCGAAAACTAAGTTCCCTCAATTAACCTTCTTTGTGCATTAGCTTGCGCTCACTTCGCTGACCTAGTGCACATTCGGGGGTCATAATGACCCCAATGCATGACGAGGTATAAAGTTTAATTGAATTAAATTTAATTGAAGCACCCGCAGCCCAAGGCATAAAAGGCGGTTCCAGCGTATAAAAAAATCATAATGGAAAATATAAAAGCCAATTTCGGTGGCACATGAAATTCGTTTGGGAATTTCTGTAGAAATTATAAACCGATCCAGATCTGTATATTGCTGCTATTTCTGGTACAAACTGTAATTTTCAGCGAAATTCATGGGATACCTTCTTTAGAGAAAATTTATACAGATTTTTAAGCAACACACATAAAGATATATATGTAGATTTCTATGAAAACTTCTAGATGATTTTTCTTTAACAAGAAAAAAAATGACAGACAAATTCTCAGCTAGCATAGGTTGCGAACGACATTGGAGTACTCCAGGAAATATCCCATTTGATCAGTGTAGAAATAATAATTGATGGAGCTCCTGTGATAGTTCATCGGTTGAGTATTCTGACAGAATCCCAAGAGGTGATTTATAGAGTTTCGGCAACAATGTGCCTAAAGAATGAATTGTTAAATTTCGGTCAAATATTTTGGAAAAAAAAAATCGATTTCGATGGAAGGAAAACTTTGAAAGGGAATTTCCAAAAAAAAAATCTGATGAAGTCATTGTAAGTTTTTTTTGCCGAAACTAAAGACTTTCAGGTGAACTTCATTATAAATTTTCAGGGCAATTATCAAAATCGTTTTTGAAAAACTATTATGAAAATCTCCAAAGGATTACTTGTAAAAATACATTTGTCAAAGTTTTGGAATAGTTTATAGCGGTGGTGTCATCGGATGTCACTCCAAGTTACCCAATGAGTAACCATTAGCGTGGGTCATCGGAACCGTTTTCTCAGATCAAAGCTTTTTTGGTTCCGTTTCGGATCCTGAGTATCTGTGCAAAATTTGAGCATGATCGGTTGCGTCTACACTTTGCGCATTGCAATTGAAATTTGTATGGGATTTTATATGGGAAAACATACTTTTTTGCATTTTTGTCATAAGCTGAAAAAGTTGGTCTGAAACTTTTTAACCGATACTGTAGAATGATAGCCTAGGATGTTCTGAAAAACTTTATTGAAGACCGCAAAGCAATCCGATGCTTGTGAAAATAGTTATAAGCAACAAACCACATGCATGTGTTTATGATTTAACATGTAAAGGAATAACAATAGCAACCAAATCATGCTGTTTCGCCAAGCAATCCCAACGCTATAACTTTTTTCAAAGGCATCAGATCACTTCGCGGTCTTCGACAAAATTTTTCAGGACACCCTAGGCTATGTTTTCACTTGATCGGTTACATGGTTTTAGAAAAGTTCGAGCTTGTTATAAGAGAAATGCAAAAAAGTGTGTTTTCCCATGTAAAACCCCATACAAACTTCAATCGCGATGCGCAAACATAGACATAACCGATCCTGCCCAAATTTTGCACACTTATTTGGGCCCTGAAATGGGACCAAAAAAGCTTTGATCTGATGGGATACCATTGAATTTTTCATTTTTCCATATAAACGATGACCCACTCTAGTAACCATCTCTTGAGATCGATTAACTCATGTTATGAGTATTCTTTGGAAAAGTTGTGTAGACCATTTTTATGAGACATTATTGATTATTTTTTGTTAGTTTTATAATTATGTATTTGCGCTTATATACATGCACACAAGACTCCTACTCAAATTTAAGTAAACAGCCTTTATGGTTCCATAAATGACAACACCTTTGTTATTTTGGAGACATCAGTTTGGTGATTTTTGGAATAATGTTGTGCCCCTATACAGGTCAGGAAAAACTATATTAAGATGTTGAAAATGTTGTTTCGCGTTAATGACATATTAGAAATGATCTGTATGTCACTTTACATCATTTTAACATACAAGATACTTCTTAATACTTTTTCGCCCCCATACATGCAAAAATCGAATATTATTCCAGAGATTCACTTAGAAACTCCTGTATTAAAAGGAAATATTCCAATAATTTTTTTTCAGAAATTTGTCACGTGCAGTGATTTAGAAATTCTTCGAAATATTCCTTCAGAAACTCATCAAGTGATGGCTTTAAATTGATTGATTGATTTGTCTTTATTAACCCTAAAAGGGATACCTGGGGTCCATTGGACCCCAGGCGCCTTTCAGAGCTCGTCTTTGATGGAACACACTCAGCGAGGTGACGATACTGAGGTCATGAAGGTATCCCCTTTAGGGTTAAAGAGACTCTCAGCCCTTGGCTGGTTCGTCTCTCAATGGTTTTAAACAAATCTTCAGAGATTTTTATTAGTTTCTTTAAAAATGCTTGATTTTATTTACAGAAATATCTCCATAGTTTTGAAAACTTATTCATAAAATTCTTCAACAATTAAAAAAAAACTTACAAAATTTCATTTGGAAATTTTTTTCACGGTTTGCTGTAGAAATTCTAAAAGGGATTCTTACTTTTTTATTATTTTCCGTGGATTGCTATGGAAATTCGTCATGAACCTCTTTATGGATTCCTCCAAATTTTCTTCAAAAATTGCTCTGAAGATGCCCCCAAAATTTTATCCAAGGAATCCTTGCAGAACTTTCTAGGAATTCTTTAAGAAATTCTTCCTTAAAATATCCCATAAATTCTTTTAGGAATTCTACCAGAGATTTCTTCAGAAATTCTTCTGGTAATTAATTTACAAAAAATCCTTCAAAAAATTTACCAAAGTTTCCTTTAAAAAATCTTTCAGAGATCCTTTAAGAAATTCCTCCAGGGATACTTATTTCTCAAAGTTCATTTTTTTTAAATTTCCCATGCATTCCTTCTGAAATTGATTCCAGTATTTTTTCCGGAGTATGCTTCTCAAATTATTCTAGTAAAGTAAACATCCCTCCCTCCAAGCGTTCCCCTAGAAAACTGTCCTTGGAGATATCCTCATGAACTTCTCCATGGATGCTTAAAAAAACTGCGGATATTCTTTAGGAAAATCATCCACGGAATATTCAGAAATTTCTCCAGTGATTCTTTCAGAAAAATCCGATATTCAGGATTCCAGAAACTTGCACAAGCATTCCTTTAGAAAATCTTTAGGGAATCTTTTACGAAATTTTACCAAGGTTTCTGTAAGAAATTTTCCCAGGGAATCCTATCGAATTTTTTTTTTAATCTTTCCAAAAATATCGCCAAGGATTCCTCTAGAAAGTTTTCCATGAATTTCTATGAATTTTCTATGTGATTAGTTTTTTACGGAAATTATTCCGAAGATTTCATTCCCTAAGTAATTCCTTCGGAGAGTTTTTCAGAAAAAAAAATCAAGGATGCAATCAGAAAGGATTTTTCAGGGAACTGGAACTCCAAGGATTTTTTAGGAAACTGAAAAAAAAACCTCTTGAAACCTTTCCAGATATTTTTTAAGGATACTTTTGGAAGGTCTCCATTGATTTGTTTAGAAAATCATTCAGAGATACCTTCAGAAACTTCTGCAGTGATTCCTTAAGAATTCTTCCTAAATATCCTTCAGAAATTCACACTAACAAAATCTTGCTCTGATTCCTTAATTTTTCCTTATTTTTTTCGGAAATTTTTTCATACGTATTTATCAAGTGACTAAGTTTTCTTTAAAGACTCGTCACTCCTGCAAAAAATCCATTGTGGGTTTTTCCGGAGAATCATTCAACGATCTCATCAGAAAATAAGGAAATCACAATTCCTTCAGAAATTTGTTCAAGTATGCCTTAACGAAATCTTCCAAGAAGAAATTCGTGGATAAGAGTCTAGCATAATTTCTTCCAGAGATCCCTTAGATTTTTTTTTCACAAATTCATTGTTAAGGTTCTCAAGAGATTTGAGAAAAATCTTATCTGGTATTCATCCAAAACTGCCCCATGGATTTATTCAGAAACTTCTCGAGGGTTTTTTTTGAGAAAATTTTCTACGATTTTTTTCAGAAATTATTCTAACATTTTTTTTTTATAAAATCTTCGATAGACTTTTTTAAAATTCTTCCAGCCAATTATTTAGAAATCCTTTCGATGATGCCTTCAAAAATACTTCAAATGATCATTTCAGAAATTTCTCCAAGAATTCCTTAAGGAATTACTACAGAAATTCTTTCACGAACATCTTCAGGAATTTCTATAAGAATTGTATTGAAAATTCTCGCAGGAATGTCTTCAGTGTTTCCTGACTACTGCATGATTTCCTCCAGCGTTTTTTTTTTTGCAAAATTTCCAACTGAGATTAGTTGAGGACTCCCTCCAACTCTAGGGGTTTCTCAAAAAATCCTCCAGAAATGTTTGAGGGATTTCTTCTGAAATTCTTTTTATTTTTTTTCCAGAAATATTTCTAGAATTTCTTTAGGAATAGGAAATGGTTGTTACACAAATTCAGCATTTATTTGACTTATGATGGGATTGAAAAGTTCTATTTTGAATCATTTGTAAGTGCATGTAAAAGTAATTTTTGTGCTACTCCAGGATGCGAAAAAGGACAAACAAAATGCACTTGAGGAAAATAAGTTACACCAAACGTTTATTTTTATTTCTTCACTACAGAAATATCGACCAGGTTATAAAAACTCACATTTTGCGAGTATTGGGTCGCTGAAATTTGAAAATCTTGACTAATCAGCTCAAGCAGGACGATTTGCGGACCCTCAGCAGAAAGTGGAACTGAAGTCACACAGCCATGGATCGAGTAGAATAGAGACGACTCCTACGTACAGCAACTTCACTCAGGCCTTAGGCCTTAGGCCTTTCTTATAGAAGTTCTTGTAGATATTCATGGATGGTGCCCTGGAAATATGTTTTAATTTTGTTTAGTTTGTTAAGGGATTTGCTAAAATGGATTTACAAAAATTGGAATCTGGCAAAATATTCCTTTAAATTGTTCATTCATCGTCCTTTCCAACCACAACATAACTAATTAGCGTACCATCTCGAATTTTAAAATTATTTCACCAATTTACCCCACCGGTGATGATCAACTATGAATTTCAACTTAGGCGCGGAGATGGCAAACGAATGACAGAAGAAGACTTTCATTCTCTGCGGTCACGAGAAGAATCCTGCTGAATCTGGTTTATTTGCACGCAAAGCTGTGCGATTTAAGCGAACAAACTGACAGAGATAGTGAAAAGTTGATAATTTATGGGCGGCTTTGTGGCGACTGCTTCGAGGCTTTCTTACTTTTGAATCGGAACAGAGATTGGCTTGTACGCTTTCAATGCATTTTGTTCTTGGAATTTATATTCAATTTGGCGTTACATTGTTGCTGTGGAAAGGGGTTAGTTCGCAACCTTTTTTTCAAACCAGAGCTTTTGTTACTTATTTTAGTAACAAAACCAAGTCAACAATCCGTAGTCCGTTCGTATCTAACCTTGACCAACCATAAGCAGTCCGGCCCGAGAGCACACATCACTCGACCAACAGCAACGTTTCACGTTTCACGACCGCACTTAACAGCAATCCATGCGTCAATTCTTTCGCTCGCACGGTGAATCGTGTTTGCCTCAAAAATCATCCATATTTGGTTAAACAATTTGCGACCAGCTAGCAGCCAGCAGCGCTACAGCGACATCGTTGCTTATGCATGGCAGTCGTCGAGAAGGGTGGCGGCCACCTTCTTGCTCGAGGTGTGCTTCAATCTTCTAAACAAAACAAAACCGATCACAGCGCATCAGCGAACCGCCGCCACCTCCTGTGAGAAATATGGGTGTGCGATATGTGCCACTCACATATCTACCTCAGTTTCTGATATATATTTTTTTCTTTTTTTTCTATCTCTATCTCTATCTTCAAAATTCTATCTTCCACTTCTTATCGTAATATGTTACAATATTTTAATTCAATTTTCTTTTGATCTTCTTTTCATCCAATTTTCTTATTTATTATTTATAGCTTCAATCCTATATCTTTCTACCTTCTTCTTATCTTGTTTTCTGATTTCCTCATATTTCTATGTTCTGTATCCAACTTTTCTCTTTTCTTTTCAAACTTTTTTCATTTCACCCCTTATATTTCCATTTGACAAATATCACGGCCAGTGTTTTGCTACATCGCATACCCTTAGCATAAAGAAACACTAAATCTCCAACCAAGACTATGCCTTGTATAGATTGTTACGAAATCTCCTCTAGAGAAACAGGTTCCCCGGCTCACGATTTTGTGAGTTATGCAAGAAAACGGCGCACGTCAAGTGCTGATCTCCAAAAATGATCTTCAGCAGGCGCATTCCGTGCAGCGATGCATTTCTAGAACTTGGGATGCGCACCGGCTAAAGCTGAAGCTAAGCCTGGCGATGATGAACTTGTGTTGCTGCCGCTGCACCATCATTGCAATAACTCTGACACTGTCGGGAGAAATGACGACGGTGGCAGTTGCTTAGTCTACATCCGACGACGTTCATTTCTCGGTCCATCACGTCGCCGTCGTCGACGAACGGATGGACGGACGACGTGGAGAAAACAGATTGTATCATTGTCGGATTTTTGCCTTGTTCGTGGTTACAGGGCTCCGCTGTGCTCTAGTAGTAGAAGGGGGAAAACGGCGAAATGACGTCATGCGTGCGCTCCAACGAACGTGAAATGCGTCTAAAATTAGGTTCCCTTATGGTGCGGTGGTGGGTTATTGCCGACCCCACCAATGAAACGATAGATTTGTGGGTATGAGCGGCGTCTTTTCCGAAGCCGGCGCGATGACGATTATGATATGGATGGTCTCTATGATGAAGCGCCTCTGGGAGCAACCAGCAGACCGAAGAGAAACGGGGCGCATTCCGAAAGTTTGCCGTTTCGTGTGCAGTTTGCTGGACGCTGCTGAAGATTTGAAATGATGATTAACGAGGGAGGATGGAAACATGTGGCTTGAACATGGTCGCGACGTTTTTGCTGGAATGAAATTGCTGTCGTTGAAATAGTATTTTTGCTACGAACAGATTGGTGAGAAATAGATCTGGCTTAGTTGTGTAATCTATGATCTAAGCAAGATTACAAAATTGCAATGTTAAACAAAACAGAAGATAAACTAATTCTCCAAGACCTACCACTACTAGTACCACTGAATCCAGCCTCTGTCTGTACTTGCAATCATGTACTTCAACTTGGTCGAAACCGAGTCGAAGGATCTCCATGCTAGGCAATTTACCAGCATCGCCTTGACCTGTGGCCTGATCAAATTGCTGCCGACTTTCTTCAGTTCCTTGTAAGCCGTACGCTGGTTGTGGGTACACAATCATCGTCATCATCATCAGTTCCTTCAGTTCCTGGTTGCGTCTGTTCCGCTAGGAGCATCTGTGCTTACCTCTATTACGATGTTCTGCCGCGTTCAAGTCTAGAGCTTGCGCTTAGATTAAGTTGCCACAGCAGCGTAGAATGTGGCCGACCAGACCTCCACTTACGCTCCCGCAATCGAATTTTGATCGACAATGGAGCTCCTCATTGGACCCACCATGCACGAATTATATACCGCCGCATATATTGATGAAGACATGCAGCCGTTGAGTGTACTCCACTGATACACACCAAGTTTCACTAGCGTATAGCAGCATAGACTTAATGTTCGTGTTAAAATTCGGATTTTGGTGCGTCGACTAATCTGGTTGTTTTTTTTTATACTTTTCTTAAACTCGCAAAAGCAGCCTTCACCTTCTTGATCCATGCACCTATGTCGATCTTGGTGTAACCAAGATTTTGGAAGCTTTCAGCATTCTCCACTGCTTGCTCAGCTACCGTAAATTTGGAAGGGTTGACCAACATCTGTGCAGTGCTCTGTACGAAAATGCCCTTTACTGTGCTTCAATGAGGCCGATGATTTTCTCAGGGACGCCCTCGCGCTTGAGGTCTACCCACATGATTTCGTGATTGAAACGGTCGAAAGCTTTTTCGTTATGAACACCAGGTACAGAGACTCTTGGAATTCATTGATTTGCTCCAGGATGATACGGATCGTGACAATATGATCCCCACAGGTTCGTCTGGCACGGAATCCTGCTTGCTGCCGCCGGAGAGTTGCGTCAATCTTCTCCTGTATCCTGTTGAGGATCACTTTACAGAGAACGCTAGACAGTAACATGATTCCCCGACAATTATCGTCACTCTTTTTGGTTACCTTCACTAAGACGCATTGCATCCGGTCGGCCGGAAATGTCTGCGGGTTGCTATATGTTGCAGAATAATTGATACAGCAGTTGTGCAGATACTACGGAGTCAGCTTTGAGCATCCCAGTTGATATGAGATCGTCCCCCGGGGCACTGTTCGATTTCATGCTACGGATGGCTGTTTCTATCTCCTGAACTGATGGAGCTTCAGTGTTGGCATGGGTAATACGTCGAACCCTTGGCAGATCATGTTGAGGTGTTGATGGCGTCGCCGACACTTGGAAAAGGTGTCCAAAGTGCTCGAACCAACGTTTCAACTGGTCAACCGAGTCGGCCAATAACTGTCCAGACGTGTCTTTTCACGTGCATCGTAGCATTGATCTTAGTCCCACTAAGGCGGTGTGAGACATCGTATGTAGTCCACCCACGCTTGTTTGTCCCGCCTACATGAACACTTCCTTCTCGAGAGCCGAGTAGCGTTGACGGGCTACAGCTTTGGCTCCTCGTGTTTTCGCTCGCCCTATCGCGGCTTTGGCGTTCCTTCGCTCCTCTATCTTTCTCCAGGTATCATCTGTGATCCACTGCATTCTTTGGGTGCGAAGCTCACCCAAATTATTCTCGCCGGTGGCGATGAAGGCGTTCTTGATGGCGCTCACTTAATCTTCTACGCTTCCACCTTCCGGAATATCCTCAGCACGGATCTCTAGCTCCTCGACGAAGGACCTTTTCACCGCAGCGTCTTTCAGTCGGCGTGTGTGGAACCGGCGCCCGATTTTCTCCTCCTGTCGATGGATCCTCGCAATGCGCAGCCAGATCTCGCTGATTAGGAGATGATGGTCGGACGCAATATCGGTGCTACGTTTGTTCGAGAAGGCTTCGTCTCCATTTCCGGCGGATGCAGATGTGGTCCATATGATTTTCTGTGACGTGATCACGGGAAACCCATGTCACTTTGTGCACTGGTCGAGGAAAGAGCGATCCCCCAATCACCATGTCATTGTTGCCACAAAATTCTGCAAACAGCTCTCCATTTCCGCTCATTTCTCCGAGACCATAGCGTCCCATGGCGTGCTCCTAGTCCTTGTTGTTGGAACCAACCTTTGTGGTGAAGTTGCCCATGAGGATCTTGATATCACCTTTTGGAATCGTATCCACGACAGCATTCAGTTAACTGTAAAAGTTCTCTTTGTCTTGAAATTCGGCAGCATCTGTTGGTGCGTTACATTGGATCATGGTAAGGTTTCGAACCCATGTTCTGAATCTGGCTACAATTATCCTCTCATTAATAGGTTTCCACTCCATGAGCACAGCGTGCGGGTGAGTACTGAGCAAAAGACCAACTACATGGTGGCGAGTAGCGCATGCACCTCGTAGGCCAGAGTATGGCAGAATTTGACCCGACGCCAATCCGTGTTCTTCAAAGTTCAGCCAAATGTCCGAGTGCCCTAGGATCTCAAGCTTCATACGGCATGCCTCATTGGCTAGTTGTGCCAGTTCACCCTGCTGGATTAGGGTTGATACATTCCAAGTTCCGATTCTTGTCCGTTGTTTCGCGCTAATAGTCGTGGCCGTTGAATCAGTTCGTAATCTTTCATTTTCGGTTTCTGTAACGGTTTTTGGGATTCGATAACAGTAGGTTGTTGGCCAAAGGTCCCATATCCAACGTGGTGGGACTGCCATCTTTAGTATAGCTTCCGGTGGAGGAGCATTTTATTTTCAGCTGCTGAATGCCTGAACAGACGCTGTTCGAGCCGCACCTCCTTGGTGATCAGACGCTACGTACGTACCTCCTCATTCTAGCTGAAGTCAGACAGACAGAAGTACGGCGTTTGCCAGGACAGCTGGTTCAAGATAAAACTAAATCAACAATATTTCTCCAGAATACACGGTTCGTGGCTGTCAATCTCCAACCTCGATCAACACCATCACTTACCAGATCTCTTCCCACCTGATACGCCACCTTGCACACTGCTCTCCATTTTTACCATCTAGATCTCTTGGAAACTGTTGCCGAGTATTCGTTGACGAAGCCGGCTTAATAACTTCCCTCAAACTCATTCACTTTAGGTGAAAGACTAAGGTAGATGATCTGGGATTGCACTTCGTTAGCGAAATTCAGAATTAGCTGACCTATTGTTTTTGAGATGCAGAACAGCATCTTTAACTTCCCCTAACATGGGGTTGACTCGTTGGTGCTCGCTGCTGTACTGACGTAGTAATTTCTCCCGCTACTTTACTCCTTCAGGTCGGTGCTCCCCACATCATTCGGGTGCTCATCGAAATACTGCTTCCACCTTTCGATCACCTCACGTTCGTTCGTTAAGAGGCCGTTGAGGAATGTGTTGAGCTTCAGATTGAAATTCCGAGTTTCTTGAGAACAGCTCAGTAGTTCGATTTCCTTGCACTCCACTTCTTCAAGGTGGCGCTATTTATCCCGAAAAAGTCTGCTAATTCCACGTACCATTCCACATCCTACCAGGTTCCATGCTGCAGCATTACCACACGCGCTGAATTCTTCGCTTCCAAAATCGTTGCACTTCTCATCGGACGGGCTTGGTGGTCTAGTGGCTATCGCTTTTGATTCATAAGCAGAAGGTCCTGGCTTTAATCCCTGGCCCATCCTTTTCCTCTTACTTTGTATCTTTCTATCTCTTAATTTCTATCTTTTACCAAGATTCATGTGTATTCATAAGTTCATATCCATCGCTAGAACAGAAACGGATTGAAATAGCCGATTCCCTTCTTTCTAACTTTCCTAGCACAGTGTCAATCTATCATATAACGCCTACGAGTTTATGCAATCAAGCGAACTGTGCCGTAATATCTTCAGAGTAATAAATACACTAATCAAACCTTATGCCTGGCATCCACGCACCAATTTGTGAACCCATTACCAACCATGCCTTACCAACACTCCGACATCCGCATGAATTTGTGCAGACGCAGAGGAGGTATATTCGGTCTGATGTGGATACAAACAGTGTTGGGAATACTCACTTGCAAGAGTGATACTCACTTGCTTCTATCTCAGACCAGGGGCATGCTATCAAAAAATGATGTTTGAAGGGCTTTTACATTGTAGTTTAATCCAAAAGTTTGCCGAATAAATTAAAGGTCACAGAAGCATACCAAAGTTATGAGAGAGTTGTGAGTACGAGGTGAGTAAAATTCGTGTAATTTATACTCACCTTGTGCTCACTGCTCTCTCACGATTTTGGTATGCGTCTGCAACCTTTACCTAATTCGGCAAACTTTTAGATTAGACTACAATGTAAAAGCCCTTCAAACATCATTTTTTGATAGCATGCTTTTGGACTGAGATAGAAGCAAGTGAGTATAACTTTTCGCAAGTGAGTATTCCCAGCACTGGATACAAATGATTGCAATCATTACTTCCTTCCCCTTCCCCATATTGACCTGCAACCTGACGTGGTAGGCACCATTGTCGATTAAAAATAGAAAATCACCAACACTCACCACTGAAGATGCCTGCTTAGTCTCCGGCAGATCTCATTGGTTCCTTATGTGAGTGTAAATGGTCTGGCGATACTGGAGTAGCATCCACGGGCGGTCAATCAAGCTCAAGCTCAAATCGTTCTGTACTTATCATCGAACAATTCGTTTCGTCGACTTTAGACCTCTAGAGAGGGTATCGAACTCACCTTCATCTGAAAACGCTGCCTTAAGATTCAGTCGCTCAAGGTTGTACTGCTGCGGTCGCCGGTACCGGTCATTATTGATGATGGCGAGTTTTGGGCATAGTTTGACCATCACCAGTTAGTGGTCAGAATCGATGTTAGCGCTACGATAGATCCTGTCGTCGATGATGTCGGAGAAGTGCCGTCCATCAATCGGAACATTGGCGATTTGTGATATCGTCTGCTGCGGTGATCTGCAGGTGTAACGATAAGGGAGACTGTGTTGGAAGAAGATGCTAAGTTTGGCGTTTAGATCTCCTATTATGATCTTGACATCGTGGCTTGGGTAGCGGTTGTACTCGCGTATCTTCGTCATCATCAGAGCTTCCGGAGTGTGGGTCGTGGACGTTGATTATGCTTTGGATTATGCTGAAGTTGAAGAATCGGTCCTTGTTCCTGAACCTGCACATTCTTTCGTTTTTTTTTTCTTTTTTTTATCTGTATTGACAAGATTTTTAGCCCTAGGCTAGTTCATCTTTGTCGGAAGTGGGATTCGATCCCAGGTCCTCGGCGTGATAGTCAAGCGTTCTAAGCATCATACCAGGTCCACTCTACCTTCTTTCGCTAACTAGTTACCAGCCAATCTACATATCGATGAGTGCTGTTCCCAGCTCGTGTGTGTTGCCACAGCTCTGATAGATGGTACGATTATCTCTAAAGTTTGCAACATGGATCTTGTCCAACACACCTCCTGCAGCGCTACGATGCCGAAACCGTTGTTCTTCCGTAGATCGGCGAGTATACGGATGCTCCCAATGAAGTTGAGAGATTGGTAGATCCACATACCTTGTATCCAATCGCAAGTCCTTTTTGTTCATTGGGGTCGTTGCCGTCGGTATTCGTATTGATATTCCTTTGCAATATTTTCTTACGACTGGCTCGCATGGTTAGACACCAATCCCCTACTTTGCGGAGACCGTTGAGCACAGTTGTGCTTAGAGTCCTTCTCTGGCACTCGGACGTCGATCAGCTGCCCCTAGCATGGAGATCAGAAGCCGTTTCGAACCGCTTCTTCTGGAGATTAGACGCCCAGGTTTGCAGATGCAAACTCTCTGCCCTGTCAGCCTAGGACCAAAGTTTCCACCGGAGTTGGTTAGCCGATCTGCCCTGGTTACTCGCAGTCCGGCCGGTTCCATGCGGAGGTTGGAATAGAAGTTGCTGGGTAGAGGCTAATGGATTTCAAGGGGTCTGAATTACGCAAAACACCCAGTCTTTGCCATGCCAAAACAAATTTTTAGTGAGTTTCTGATAAGCAGGATTCGCATGACTCTAGGTGCTCGAGCACCAACACCGAGAGTTATTATAGCAACGGTACTAGGAATTATTCTATGCTCCACGAACGATTATCCTCCAATCTATAGTCCCATAAACCCAACTACCCGTGTAGCTCCACCGAAAACATGATCGTTACAAGCTGGTCCGATCGTTAACTTTTCCGACAGAACTATGTTGCAGCGCATAACGATCGACCGTAAAGTGTGCACAATGTATTCATTCAGTTCAGATACCTCTCTCGCGTATCGTCGTCCGTAGAACAACGTTCGTAGTGTGTTATAGCTCATAAAACGGTTTCCTGTCAGTTCGTTGGAGTCACAACACTACCGGTCGTGTACAATTCGTTCTTATTTCTCGATCCGGTAGGTACGCCCATGTGCGCAGACTTGCACTCCGAACACCACACATGAAGTCATCCATCTATTTGTTTGGGTTCTGGCTCGCCGCCGCTGATGCCGCCGACTCGTAATGATATGCGTGGCTCGCTATACTCACTACTGGGCAACTTCAAATGTATAAGAAGGAATCGGAATCTCCACCGTCATCACACGCCTCCGTTTCCTTCCACCTTTCTTCGCATTATTGGTTTGTTTGTACCACCACGTGTTGGTAATTACTACTCAGCTTTAACAAGATTCCGTGTGGTCGCACGAAGAGACCAATTTTTGGTGGAGGCTCCAGCGAAGAAAGGGCGGGAAGCGCTTTCTTCCATCGCATCGTATACTGCTTTACGTGACGATATGACTGTTTCTGTTTCATGGAACTTATTTTTTTTTTCGAGAAATCCTTGGAATGTGTCATCAGATCTACATGAATCTACCTGTTATCTATTGGAAGTTTATTAAGAATTTCCTTTACTTCGTTGGGCATGTCTTCTTGGCTACAATAAGGTGTATGGATGACTGTAAAACAGGTCTATTCGCAAAGGTCGCAGTCAGGTAATGAGAGTCGAAGCTCTAAGATTTATAAAACTACATAAAACAAAAAAAACGTCCCAGAAGAAAGAAAAGAAGTAGGAAGATGTAAAAAAATGTATATTTATCCTAAAAAATGTTCTAAAGTAAAATGTGTTCAAGGAGCTCCTTAGAATTATCGTGAAACAGAAATAAAACCATTTAGGTATTATGGTGGTCGTGGTTCTTAAAAACGTGTCAAAACTATTTGGGTATCAAATTGTTACAATGGATGCCACATAATAAGCAGAACAGAACCAAAACTGATAAACTAGGCGATTCTTAAAACTGGTCATATCTTTCTAAAAATCAGCATTCGTTCGGGTAGACTCTGATCAATTCTTACCGAGCTTTGTGATGAGTCACGGCACCCAGAATGTATGTACAATCTACGAAGCCGAGAACGGCAATTACCCACCAGTTTACCCGTTCGGATGCGGGGGGGTTTGTTTTGAAGATTTGCCTCCCGCGCCGTGCCTCTTTATCGCCAGAACGTGATCGGTTTGAAAACTTGCACGAATATCGAAGAATGAAGGAATGAAAGTATGAAGGAGAGAAGACCTAACTGTCAAAGATGATTAGATCGCGCGGGAAAGCGTATCGATGCCGATGATCTTCAGCGATCGTCTGCCCCTGCTTTTCAACGGAGCTACAGGCTGTGGTTGGTAAGTCCTCAAATATGCCGCTCAAGTGAACAAATCGGCGGATCGGAAACCCAAACCTAACGGAGACGAAGACGACGAAACCATGACAAGTGCTTATTACCATTCCGCGTCGTCTGGTTGAATGCCGCGGTCACAACCATGGCTTTGCAGTTCTCGTTGCTAGCAACTCAAATTGCCCGAATTAGTTTACACGAAGCGGTAATGAAAGATTTGGTTTTGTTAGGTACCACGAAAGCTATAAAAGGAAAAGTAGTTCTCCACGCAAAATTGACAGTGGACAAAGTTCAGCTTTCTGATCATCGACGGAACGGAAAGCCCCGTTTTAGCGAAGCAAATCGGAACCACCAAATGGTTACCTTCCAACTCGAAGGCATCTGCTCTGCATTGCAAGCCGGATTGAGGTTTGGGAATTTGCAGGCGATTTGTGACGGAATTTCGTGGCGTAGCCGAAATGAATTTAACGATTGTGATCAACGGAACATGAGTCGGTTATGGTTTTTGGTCGTTGCTGTTGATTTGAAAGCATGGCACTTGTTATGGTTCATATTGGATGCATGTAGAGTGCAGATTATCGTGGTCATGATAATTTGCAAAATGCGGTTAAGCTTAATGGTTACGCTTGAGACATTTGGATAGAAATAACGTCAAACGTATTCAAACGTTATATTGAAAATTAATTCCATTCGATCATTATTTTTTTTCCTGGTCACCTAGATCGATGTGAATTGCCGGAAGCTTTTAGCTCAACTGATTAAGAAACAATAACTTCTTGGGCAACCGTATAATGTGGTAAGCGTCAATTACACAAGTGGCACCGTAACTTTGTATTTATTATTGAACTAACTATTAAACTATCTTGAGCCAAAGTATCATGATATCCTATTTCGAAAACATTCCGATATTGTCATATACTACTTGAACATTCTGGGTTGTACAATTTTCTCTGGAGTTCAATCCTTACCCGACTAGAAATATATATCAAGATTATATCATATTGTGTAATAATGTTATAATATTTTTTTGATAACTTATTATGTTATAAACTAGATACAGGATGATGTTAAAATAACTAAAATTGTAACAAAAAGTACACAGGTCTGATCAAGATAATGAGCTATTTTGTTATGATCACATTAAAATTATAACGAAATGTGATAAGATTTTTAGTTTCAGGATTGCTAGTTTCTATCAAAATTTGATACAATTTTGTACCATTATTGTCCAAATGTCGAAGTATCAAAACTAAATTATATTACAATGAGTTAGCAGACAAAATTTATAACAAAATTTGATGTAATTGACCAAGGATGTTGAACATGATGAAAACACAATGAGTTACAAATATCATGATTAATTTTAATTATGATATATTTTTGTTAGAATTGTCTAGTCGGGTATGAACTACAGCCGTTATTGCAGTGTTTTAACAATAGAGTGAAACATTACAAAACATGGAATATTACGAGCCATTTTCTTTTTTGAGATATAAAACTTCTTCTTATTGTGTAATGTGTCTAATAAATAAATAAATTCAAGCTTCTCTTGATTTTGGTCAATTCTCCAGAGGTTTCTTTAAAAATAAATCCTGGGTTTCCTCCAGAGATTCCATCAAGCATTACCCAGGATTTACTCCAAGATTGTCTCAGGCATTTTTTCTGGGATATCTGTGCTGCCCATAACTGCATAATTGTAACATTCGCATTTTTAGCTGGTTTTGAGTTAATATCGGCGATCATCATCAAATCACAAGTACTTTCGATTACCTGAATAAAAATTTCAAGTTTGTTATAGGATTTATGAAAAAAATACCAAGTCATTTTGTCTCATTGACCAATGTAACCGCATAACAGTCACACTGAAGAAATAGACTGGCTTTAAAGCGTGTTATCAATAATAATCAGGTCCAATTTTTTTTTTCTAACAACTCGTCTAGCATATAAGATGTGCTGTAGAAAAAATTATTACAAAACGATTGATTACGAATTTATGAGAAATTTTTAAAATTTAGGACTATTTTCATATTATTAAAAGTTGAATCTTTGGGCACCATTTTCTCCAATGCCTACTTTTGTCGAATGTTACTCTTATGCGATTATGGGCAGTGTGCATCTTTTAGAAATTTCTCCATTCATCTTACCCTGGTTTCCTTTAGGGATTTCTTCTAAAATTCCCATTGTTTTTTTTTTTATTTTTGCATTGAATTAGCAGAATTTATTGATACTGAACATTTTTTTTCTTGCAAATCTCAACTACAACAATGTATACATCCGAAATCATAGCATATAACGCACAGATATTAAAAAAAAAGTTCTTAGTTTTAATGTTTGCTGTCGAATGACTTTGAAGAAATAAAAATCGGAACAGAAAGCACTTTTCTGATTTTTGGCCGCCTGGCAAGCCATAGTGCTACATATATTCCATCCAAATAATATGTTAAATGTTGACCTTCTAAACCGCAACAACGCCTTTTCTAACCATTCTTGATTTCTATTCACTAATATTTCACGAAACTTTCCCGTTTTCCAACAATAGATTGACATTCCAAGCTAAAAATATCACAGATGGCTCTTTTTTGTGTGGTAGTAAAATCAAATTTTCTCGGTGAAGAAACTGTTCCGGAACATGAAATAGCATAGCATAGTATAGCATAGCATGAATACTTCCACAAATCTTGGATGGAGTTGCAAAGTTGAATATATCCATTGACATTGCTGATGTCGCTACTATTTACAATGTCATAGATTCACTCAGCTCCACACACCTGGCCAAGTTCTTGCAAGCATTTATAAATCCCTTCATCAACTTAGAAAGAACCCAGAACTGAAGCAGCTTTCAATAGACGAAAGGATGTTGAAAATAGCGAATTTTCAACTTATATGCAGTTATATAGCTAATATATAAAGAAGTAGAATTATTTATAAATAAATAATATTGGAAAGATCTCACCAATTATTGTGTGGTTTTTGTGGTTCAATGCCGATCATCTAATTGTCTTGATTAATGTTCTTCTCTGCAAAGAATAACACAATACTCAGCAGAGAACAATACAATATTGAGCACTAAACACCCGCGCATCTATTGTTTTGGTTTTCACGCGAGACAATAGCGAACGCGATCGATTATGATGAGATACTCGCCCCTTACAGGAGCGATGCATACACAACAAAGAACAACACAATACTCAGAAACTGTTCCGGAACATGAAATAAACACAAATCGTTGCATTTTCAAACCATTCTTGATTTCTATTCACTTAATTTTCACAAAATTATCCCGTTTTCTAACAATCAACGTTTTTCGTGATTTTTCCATACGATCTGACAGTTCTTGACTACTATGCTTCTGTGAGCTTGAGGTGTAAATTTAAGAAAGTGGATAGTCGAGAATAGCACAGACGATGCATTGAATACAACTGATGGTGTCGCCACCGGGCTGTCAGCGCTGGAAACTAGATGCTATAAAAGTTCTTGTATGCAATTTCTACTGCTGGCGCCAACTGGAAGCATTCAATGGAAAAGTAAACAGCTTGTACCCTATTAACGTTTTTCGCGGTTTTTCCATACGATTTGACAATTCTTGACAACCATGCTTCCGTGAGCTTGAGGTGAGAATTTGAGAAAGTTGACAACCGAGAGTCGAACAGACGATCAGTGTATGCAGAATATGACACTGCAAGCGAAAATAGGAAACAAAGAAGGTACGGCAACAACGCTTTGTTTTTTCGTTAGCAGATAATGACAAATATCTCTCCCGAGTTTGTTCACAACAAAAACGGTAGGAATATTTGTCTCGTTCTACTCACATCGTGATTTTCGCATTGTTTTTCAACTGAAACTCGACTTTGAGGTTTGCAAGAGTCTTAATTTGTCCAAATGCTTATGTATTCGATGATGTGGGTCGAATATTTCAGCAGAAAAGCCGGAATATCGGCACACGCACGGCAAGCGATGTTTGTTTTATTTCTCTTATCGCCTGATATGCGTTTGTTGCGAAGCGCCTTTCTTACCAACATGCACCGCTTAGGACAAAGCGTTTGTTTTTCGGTGTGATCCGTTTTTCGTACCCTGCAGACGATGGATTGAATACAAGCGATGGTGTCGCCGCCGAGCTGTCAGCACTGGAAACTAGATACTATGAACACAGAGAACAGACGAACATGCTCGAACAAAATTGCTCGAAAATCTTGTGTAAAGAAAAAAACAAGCTCAGTAGCGACATCGACGGTGACATTCCCACCTAAAGACTCGTTCCGACATCATGATGGCGCTTCCCAAAGAAATATTTCACTAGCGCACCTTTAAATTTTCCTACTCAGAAACTGTGCTGTATTTACTCAAATAATAAGATGTTTATGATTATTTCACTAACACAACAACAAAATTTGAGCATCCCATTGATAAGTAGGTTCACCACTTTCAATTAGAAATTAGTTGAACAACAATACAGATATTGTTTTCCTAGTAAATCCAACACATTCTCTCGGTGGAACTATATTGGGGTGCACACCTGGCAACACTAGCGCCAAAAAGTAAAACAACGGCAAACTTGTATTTTTTTTTTACTTAATCATTTATTTGAGGCTCATGCGCCAACAGGCATAACGGAGCCGAATTCAGTTTTTTTTTACAATTTTATGTTTTTGACTTATAAACTATGTTAGTTTTGGGGAACCGTAAAACTCGTGGTTTGGTCGAGGTTAGGGGTAACAATAATATTTGAGGAAAGGATAGGGTGATGAGGGCGTTTCGTTGACACATGACAGCATGATGTGGCTTATTGCTGCTGGTCGAACGTAGAGTGGACAAACAACCTGTAACGATACAAACAGACGATTTTCGAAGGGACACGAGGTGGACAAGTGGAACAACAAGACGGGGATATCAAACGAAGACTTCGGCTTGTTTCAAGAAGTCGTACACAAGCTTCATGTACACAAGATCAAGTATGCCCAACACATCTCTAATGTCTTCCTTTTCTGGTTTCCCTCAGGCCCTGAGGGATGCACATAGATCGGATCTGGCAATACCGTATTTGGAACATTCCCACATCCCACACAACATGGTTGATATCTTGATAGCCTGCACCACAGCTACAACGATTGCTATCTGTGAGCCGTATTCGATAGAAATGCGAGCCCAGAGAGTAGTGGTTGGACATAAGTCGACACATTATCTTGATAAAATCTCGACCCATGTCCAACCCCTTGAACCACGCCGTCTTCGATAATTGAAGACGGGGAGAATTGAATGTAACCACCTGCCCAATTCTCCTGCATCCCATTTTTGTTGCCTACTGACCAAGGCATGCTGACGAGCAATCGAAAAAAAATCATTGAAGGCGATATGACGGTCATAAATATCGCCTTCCATAGCGCCCACCTTGGCGAGCGAATCCGCTTTCTCATTGCCCGGTATCGAGCAATGTAAAGGGACCCAAACCAAGGTGATGTTATATGCTTGATACGATAAAGCACTCAGAATTGATCGAATTTCGCTCAGGAAATACGGGGAGTGCTTCACCGGCCTCATTGAGCGAATAGCCTCAATTGAGCTGAGACTATCCGTAAAAATGAAATATTGATCAGAGGGAAGAGAGGCAATTCGCTCTAATGCGTAGTGTATAGCCGCCAATTCTGCGACATATACTGAGCAAGGACTTTGAAGTTTATGGGCGGCGCTATGAAGCTCATTAAATACACCAAAACCAGTGGAATCATTTGTTTTTGACCCGTCAGTGAAAAACCTTCTGTCGCTACTGACTTGACCAAACTTGCTTGCAAAAATTTTTGGAATGTGCTCCGATCGGAGCGGATCTGGAATTTCACGGATTTCTTGCAACATGGACAGATCAAAAACTATAGTGGAATTGGAGAAGTCTTGGAAGCAATCACGGTTGAGGACATTCGAAGAAGGGTTAACCTCCAGTGTCATGTACGAGTAGTACACTGTCATAAACTTTGTTTGATGAATTCGTTCGAAAAAATTCGTCGAAAAATTTTCAATAACCAATGGATTTTGCACCTCACAGCGGATGAGGAACCTTAACGACAATTCCACGAAACGATCTGATAAAGGGAGTACTGCTGCTAGTACCTCCAAACTCATTGTGTGCGTCGAGTTCATGCAGCCTAACGCGATCCGAAGACAACGATACTGGATACGCTCTAGCTTCAGGATGTGTGTTTTTGCGGCGGACTGAAAGCGAAAGCTGCCGTATTCAAGAACCGATAGTATCGTTGTACGATAAAGCTTTATCAGATCTTCCGGGTGGGCTCCCCACCATGTTCCGGTGAGTGTACGCATGAAGTTGATTCGTTGTTGGCACTTCTGATACAGATAATTAATGTGCTTTCCCCAGGTGCCTTTAGAGTCGAACCAGACCCCCAGATACATATGTGAAAAACCTTGAGTGAGTTCCCTACCCAACAATTGAAGCTCTAGCTCTGCTGGGTCACGCTTCCTAGAAAAGACAACCAACTCAGTTTTCTCCGGAGAGAATTCGATACCCAGCTTTACAGCCCAAGCAGACAAATTGTCTAAGGTATCTTGCAGTGGTCCTTGCAGATCTTCCGCCTCTGGTCCGGTGATAGAAACCACGGCGTCGTCCGCAAGCTGTCGTAGCGAGCAATTTTCCACGAGACATTCGTCGATGTCTCTAACGTAAAAGTTGTAAAGAAGGGGGCTTAAGCATGAGCCCTGGGGGAGACCCATGTAACTAATTCGTGAAGTTGCCGAGGTTCCATGAGAGAAAAACATGTGCTTCTCAGACAACAAATTGTACAAGTAGTTGTTTATAATCGGAGAAAGCCCACACTCGTGGAGTTTGTCTGAAAGGACATCAACGCAAACTGCATCAAAAGCCCCCTTAATATCCTAAAATACTGAGCCCATTTGCTCTTTTTGAGCGTAGGCTAGTTGAATTTCTGTAGAAAGCAGTGCCAGACAATCGCTCGTTCCCTTGCCTCTGCGGAAACCGAATTGAGTATCTGACAGAAGGCCGTTCGATTCAACCCGGACATAGGAGCTGATTTCGTGAATGTGCAAGGGTTACACATTTTTGGTGTAGTCTGGAAATTATGCACTTTAGTGCTGAGCGGCGTTAGCGTGTAGGCAGGCAGGACGACGTTTGCCGGGACTGCTAGTTTCTAATAGAATGATTGCTGTTTACTTTTCTATTGATTGCTCTCAGTTGGCGCCAGCAGCGAAAAGTGTGGACAAGAACCTTTATAGCATCTAGTTTCCAGCGCTGACAGCTCGGCGGCGACACCATCACTTGTATTCAATCCATCGTCTGTGCTATTCACAGTTGTTAATTTTCTCAAATTCTCACCTCAAGCTCACGGAACCATGGTAGTCAAGAACTGTCAAATCGTATGGAAAAGAATGGTTTGAAAAGGCAACTTCATGTTCCGGAACAACTTCTTCACCGAGAAAATTTGATTTTACTACCACACAAAAAAGGGCCATCTGATATATTTTTGGTTTGGAATGTCGATCTATTGAAAGTGATGAAACTAGTTATCAATGAGTTGCACAGATTTTATTATTGAAGTAGTGAAATAATCGTACACATCTTGTTATTTGAGCAAATACAGTTCAGTCTCTGAGTAGGGGAATTTAAAGGTGCACTAGTGGAATATTTCGTAAGTTAGCGCCATCATGGCGTTGGAATGAGTTTTTAGGTGGGAATGTCACCGTCGATGTCGCTACTGAGCTTGATATTTTCTTTCCACAAGATTTTCAATCAATAGTAAGGAATCAAAGCTTGTTTTTCTCAGAGATGGCGCCACCACATTAAAAGTAAAATTATTTTTCTTGTATGGACAAATCGCTGGCTTGCACTTGTTCCGCATCGCAGCGATTTGTGCCTTGGTAAAAAAGTTGCAAATTAGAAACAAAATCATTATCCCTACGTGTTTCTTCTGGATTCATTGCAGTAACAGAGAATTGATTACATCACCATACAAATTTCAAGTTGTTTACTTCTTTTTTTCTGACTGGCAGTTTGCACCCGTGTTGCGCATGATGTTTCGAGTGGATAGATGCCAGGCGGCGCCGCTGTATATGTGAAAAACACATGGAACACGAGCGCCGTCTATGATTCCGTAGCGCAAGCTTTTCTACTTGTTTACACTGTTATCACGTTTACCGCATTTATCAGAAAAGCGCCACTATCGGCACTTTAGCAAAACCGCAGCTGCTTGCTTCCTATTTTGTTTGAACATTTTAGTCTGTTCTCTGAGATTTAGTGGTTTCTAATGATGGACCGTTTGATTGGAAGTTCCACACCTAGATGGCGCTATTAAGCGGGCCAATTTATAGTTCAAATATTTTAGAATCCTGATTGATGCTGTCTTCGGTAAGGTTGTTGTGTAGATCAAGTAGGGTGGGGCGGGGCAAGATGGGTCGCGGGGCAAGATGGGTCAGTGCCATTTTCGGACGCATTACTCATGTTTTGATTATATTAATAATTTTTTTAGATGACCAGCATGAATATACAAAAGTTTGGGGCATCGATTGAAAAATTATTCACTCTCATTGGAAATAAAAAATAAAATGGTTTTAAGCCATTTTTCTTATGCGATACATTCCATATAATCTCCATATAAACGGTCGCGGGGCAAGATGGGTCACCTTCAATTCTGATCGTATTTTTGGAGCATTCAAAAGTAATTTATTTTTTATTACAAGACTATCTCATAAATGACTTCAATCAAGCGGAATGAACGCTCAAAATTATAACACAAAATTATGATATTTCTTTAGTGAAAACATCGATTTTTAAGTCGCCTTAGGACCACTCAAATCGTAAAGTTTTTTATATTCCAAATAGATTTATAAAATGTTTACTAGTAGCTCTTGTTTACTCAGTATGGATATGGAGCATATATGAATGCGAAACAAATCTTATATTTTGACGTTTTTCGTTAGGAAAATATGAATTACTTAAAAGGTGACCCATCTTGCCCCGCATTTTTTTCACGGCGCTAAATCGATCACTTTTTAAAACTGCTTGTTCAACATCATATTTTGTATTTAATAAACTTTTTATCGACTTTTAGCATAGCTAACTAGTGTATTAAAGAGTAGCGGACGAATACAAACCAGTACAATTTGTATTTACAAAGTTATGATGATTCATCCTTAGGTGACCCATCTTGCCCCGCCCCACCCTATTTACACTTGAAGAACCGTTTAATTCAAAACTCCACACATAGGTAGTGCTAATGAGCATGCAATTTTTTTATCAGGATTGGGATCACTTATGCCGTTTTTCTTTTTGAACCTGGGTTGGAACTGGATTGGCGGAAAATGTGTAAACAAACAAACGTCAAACAAACTCAAACAAACTTTAGTACAAGCGAAACCGAAGTCGGGTTGGGGTTACCCCAGTCGGTCTAGGTTCAATCCTAGTCGACGCCGTCGGTATTTCTGAGACAAAAATATCTGATCACGCCTTCCCTCGGATAGGAAGTAAAGCCGTAGGTCCCGGCCCATGTGTTGATGGGTTCGATATGTAGGGTGTCGGGTGTGTGTGGATGTCTCCCTGACCGTCCGTGTTTAGGCTTAGTACCAGAAATAGGCGGACGTTAAACTAGAGCTGATGCCGAACGGTGTCGGCTCGCCAGAAATAAGAAGAAGAAGAAGAAGGGTTGGGGTTGAAACTGTGATCTCATTCAGTTCCAACCCAGGTTGGAACTTGATCAAAAAGAAAAACGGCATTAGAAACATGGAATCTCGGGCGAAGTTGTTGGTACGCCAACGACTTACGGACGATGGGCTGTTCAGTTCGGAACTACACATATAGGTGGCGCTATCGAGCAAGCAAATTGTATATGGGGTCATTCAAATATGACGTCCATCTCTTAGGGGGCAGGGCGGTCTGAGAAAGTGTGACACTCCATGTATTAGGTATACGAAAAAGCGTAACAGAGAGGGGAGGGGGGTCTAACAATCCTGAAAAGTGATGGACGTCATTATCATGTGGATTTGCTCCACCGGAATAAAAATAAAACAAAAACTAATTTACTTTCCCAAGCCCCCACACTCGCTAATCAACGGCGACGGCTGCCGCCGCGGTTTGAATTTGTTAGTTGCAATTTGGATGGAATTGAGGGACGCTACGGCAGAAGTAAGGGGGGTCTTTGGGTGTGGAGATTGGTCGATTTCTAAAATTGTTCGAAAATAAAATATGTTATTCATTTAATTTGTTTTCAACCACTGATGACTGGCCGGGGCTAGCTGGCTGCCGAGTGCCGGTGGATGCTTGTTTTCTTCAAATTGCTCTCTGTTTAGTTTTTCCTCCTCCTCAACATTGCAGTTTACCAGCCAATGATGACTACTGCTTGCTGGCCGTTGTTGTGTGGGTGGGTGATGGTTTGCCTGGGGGGATCTTTACTGGTTTGCAAAAAAAAAACAAACAGGCCATCTGCTGCCAGACCGGAACCCCCCGCGACAAGAAGTGAAAATCAGCAGCAAATCACGGAGGAGGAAAAATGCTCCGATTGACACGCGAATGCTCTCCGTTACGACGAGAAACATTTTTATAGTTGGAATCGTTTGCGTTTAATTGGATTGAATAATCCAAGGCAGGCAGCAGCGTGGTGGTGATACGAACTGCATTCGGAGACGTTGTAGGCACGCAAGTACTCCACCCCCCAAGCGGATGCCATCCCCTACTCCCCCACCACAAATAATTCCCCCCAAAGCTCACAGTCGCAAATGACAGGCGATGGGATTTGTGTAAATATTGCAGACACACACACACTGGATGTGGGAAGCGAGAAATCCATCTAATTGAATTTTGTGCGCGAACGCGAACGTTTATTGATTTAAAACTGTTGCGGACAACTAACATAAACATCGAAGAGTGAAGAAAAGCCGCCCAACCGTATAAATACAGGAAAATTACCATGCACCACCAACAGTGGCATGGAAATTGGGTCAACATGTGATTTTCGAGACGATTTTTTATTTGTAAAACACTATGCCTGGTTTTAATTTTGTTAGAGCTAATCGGTGACATAATTTTTCCTTTTCTTGCCAAAAGTTGCTTCCATATCATGGAACAGAAGCTTCAACCTCGCTTCGTAAGCAAATGGTCATTGCAGTGGCCCTACCAACGGAAGAGCAGCTTGGGGCAGCCACACTTGAAGATGGCTGGAGCACTAGGCTTTGCGACTCTGAATCAAAGTAACGACTGGTACGACGGCGTAAGATTTCCAGCCCATATCCTCCAAAAGATTGAGGAGGAGGCTGGTTAAAAACCAACAAAGCCGCTGGAGCAGATCAGATACCAAGCGAGCGTCTAAAATACGCACTGGTGAGAGCACACCACTGGGTCATTGCCAAGATTTGGGAGGAGGAAGTATTACCGGAGGAATGGATGGAAGGTATCGTGTGTCCCATCTACAAAAAGGGCGACAAGTTGGATCGCGGGAACTACCGCACGATCACACTACTGAACGCTGCCTACATGGTACTCTCTCACATTTTATGCCGCCGTCTATCACTGATTGCAAGAGAGTCCTTTGGGCAATATCAGGCTGGATTCATGGGTAAACGCGCTACAGAAGGGATTAGATGTTTGCCGTTTGCCAGGTGCTGCATAAATGCCGCGAATACAACGTGCCCACACATCACTAGTTCAACAAGAGTGGAACGATTTTTACGAAGTCCGTTCAGCTGCTTGGTTTCGCAGATGATATTGATATTATAGCTCACAAACTTGAGACGATGGCGGAAACGTAGATCCGACTGAAGAAAGAAGCCAGGTGAATCGGATTAGTCAATAATGTGTCGAAGACAAAGCACCGACGAACCGACGTGACAGTGGTGATTCAAATGTGTCCCCCCCAAATTTAACGGTCGACCACCGAAGCGAGCGATCGCTTCTGTCAAATCAGCGCAGACGCGAACCGTTTCCTATATGAACACATGGGGGTTCGGTGTCGAGCTATCAAACCATCGCGGGCCGTTATAGAGGTGGCGATAGTGTTCGCTTATTTTTCATCATGGCGTCGCGGACAACAAATTTGAATTTATTTGTTCTAGCTGTCACGTCGGTTCGTCGGTGGACAAAGTACATGATGGCAAAGGGCGGAATCACCGTGTCCGCCAACCCGAATTTCTGTCGACGGTGATCAGTCTTGTGCATTATCACCATCATAACACAAAAAAGCCGCAACATCAACATTGCCCTGCTTCCTCCATCAACGCAACAGCCGACCGTCTCTATGTTGCTTGCGCATTGATACGGTGGCTGCCGCCGCCCCGCTCTTTCTCAGCACATCTCCTGAGCAACCGAACGCTTGTTAACCGTCGTTTCGACGCAGAGCTATGTCACTCACTGCTGGGTGACTCTCATCTGAAAGGGCCAGGATGAAGGCAAGGGGTCGGACAGCTTGATGATATCGGGGTTAATATCGGTTGATATTTTTAATATTTATTAAAACCATTCGTTCAATCCAAGTAGCTTCCGTTTTGCTTTCAATGTATGTCTGTCATAAACCAATGTGTCGCAAAGAAAAAGCAAACATCGATGGGTAATGAATTTCAGCGATATCAAATGATAATTAATTCATGAGTTTCTATACAGCATACCTAATTATTTTTACAATTTCAGATATTAGAGATGGTTGTTGAAGAAATTCATATTTTTTATAGATGAAATAAAATTATATTTTAAACTCTAATCCATAAATAAAACGTAGATTCATTACCCCGTGATTGATCATTTTGGAATTTCTGTCTAGAGGATGCGTGTGCAATGCTTGAACATGAAGCGGTTGGGCAATTTAGCGTCTGAAATGATGTCGTAAAGCAGACTCAGCACTTTTTACATTACGGTTGTTTTTAACCCATTCCCACCAAAAAGTTGCGGGCTCGCTACTTTCTACTACGATGGGGATTTTATCTTTTTGTTAGATGTTTAAACGATATGACCTAGTAAAACCGTTGAAAAGACTTTTACTTCTATTTTTTCAACAATGTAGCGATATACAATAGTTTGTTTTAATAGCTACAAGCCGAAAGAAAAACAATATTGTACAGTACGATGCGACTCACAGAACACGGATGACCATATTTAGGATGATACGATGCCATTCTAGCTAAGACTGCTGCTTGCTCAAGACCCGCTCAATGAACGTTTTGAGAAGCATGAATCCAGATACATGTGCACACGTTGGAATTATACAGTTGAGTGGCAAGGGATGAACTGCAATAATGAGCAACATCGGCATGTTTACCAGATTTATTATTTTATTAAAGTGCAATCGCTGACTCGAACTACAAGCAACTAAATATACTGATTCGTGTAATCACTTTTCAAAATCATTTGACATGATAATAAACAAAACGAATGTCGCAGCACACTTGATCATTTTGATGATATTTGGATTAATATTTTTAATATTTCTGATATTTTGATACCAGATCGAGCTGTCCGCCCCCTTGGATGAAGGTCAATTTGTTTGGTAGTATTGCATGGCGTAGCAAACACAAACATAGCTCGCCCTATGAATAGAATGCAAGGCGTAGAACAAAAACTCGCTTCGGTGTTTCATCGTGTGGTTCAAAAACAAGAGACGATCGCTGCTGCTGGATGTGGTTGACTCTGCATTGAACGAGGGTTGGCTTGAGTGGCTTTTGCGTGAATCGATTATGTTTTGATGGACTGCGTTTGTCGTATGATATGATGGTTAAAGCGAGTGTCGTTCGACATTAACCATCATGAAACTGCACAACCCTGACGGTGATGTAATCGAGCGGCAGAAGAATTCGTGTACTTGGGCTCACTACTGGTGACCGCCGACAACGGCAGCAGCAGAGAAATTCAGAGACGCATTGTGGCAGGAAATCGAGCTTTCGTTGGTTTCCTCAGAATTCTACGTTCACCGTCATACAAAGTTAACTATCTACAAAATGCTGATTGGACGGGTAGTCCTTTATGGGCACGAAGCATGGACCCTACGTGCAGAGGATCAACGCTCTCTTAGAATTTTCTAACGGAAGGTGTTGCGTACCATCTATGGCGGAGTGCAGATGGAAGACGGGACTTGGAGAAGGTGAATGAACCACGAACTGCATCAGCTGCTTAGAGAACCAACCATTGTCTACACCGCTAAAATCTGGAGGCTACGGTGGGTGGGTCACATCATCAGGATGTCCGATAGCAACCCGATTTAAATGATTCTCGAGAGCCATCTAACCGGTGCTAGAAGACGCGGTGCGCAGCGAGCTAGGTGGGTCGATCAAGCGGAGGACGATTTGCGGAACCTTCGCAGAATGTGGAACTGAAGAGCCATGGATCGAGTAGAATGAAGACGACTCCTACGTACAGCAGAGGACACTCAGGCCTTAGTCTGACCGGTAAGGTAAGGTATCAGAAGGCCGGCTCAAGAGGCACGTTATCCTCCATTTGGGACATTTGTGCCATCGTAAAATAAGGTAGCCTAGTGGTGAAGGCTATGAATTGCCAATCTGGAGACGGGCGGGTTCGATTCCGGTTTCGGTCGGAAAAAAAAATTCTGGACTCCCTGGACATATTGTACCATTGTACTTGCCACACAATGTACAAATTCATGCAATGGCAGGCAAAGAAAGCCCTTCAATTAATAACTGTGAAGTGCTCTAAGAACACAACGTTGAAGAGAAGCAGGCCAAGTTCCAATGCAAACGTCGAGCCATACAGAAGAAAAAGAAGAAACATTGCGCTTATCTTATTTCTCCTATTACTTAAATTCAAGCTTTGTCGAGGAGAAAATCTATTACTCAAAAGCAATAAATTCACTAAAGTCAGTACTATTCACCATGTCCATGGGGACAACAACTCCAGTACAGAATAATGGTCATGCTTTTGTTACCCTCACGCGTCACATCGTGACTACGGTGTCATGTTTGTACACACTTCGACACCGCCAAACCGGACACGACTCCAGTAAAGTATCTGACCATAACCAAAGATACACATACCATTTGCATCGTTCCTGTTTTGCATAAATCACAACGATCCCATTGGTGGTTCAACGTCTCTGATCGATGACGGACCGGATGGGGCCACGAACGCTGAACACTGAACACGTTCGCCAAAGAGCTATTAGCCATAAAGTACCATAAAGCCATAAAAAGGGGGACTCGCTGGATGACGGTGGTGGTGCGCAATGCATGCGCAATGTCAGAACCAGCGTGCTCACAACCTTCCGGAATTAGCAAATCAACGTTGTAGAAAATGTTGTTCCGAAATTCTCAGACTACAGATTTCGACGACAAAACAAACACCGTATGGCGTCAGCATCACCGCTGGTTGCTACCGACCGACAGCTTCGATTGACCATGTAGACTTTCGGTCGTCCTTGTTCCAATAACATTACCTCAGCCCCACCAGGTTGGCCCTGGGTGGAGATGTGTACATATGCCACTCGACCGACATCAGAGGCAGGAGAATATCGAATCAAGAAAAAAACTCGTTCAAGATCTTCCTCCCTGCGCCCCGCTGAGCCGCCCTCGATTTCTCGGGAATCATGTGAGCAACGTCCGTCCGGCGAACTATGTTTATAATTTTTCATTTCTTTATAGAGCAAATATCCTCAACATCAAGCATCAGTAAGTCTGGTATATTAGCACGAGTGCGTTCTCGTGCGAGTTCACTTTTAGACATGGGAAATTCTCTTGGTACAGTATTTCCTAATTTTCTGTTTTCTCTACTTGACTTCACTTTTGGATTTTGCCGTACATTTTGCTTCGTAAATAGCTACTACAATAGTAGAATACTATAGTATACTATAGTAGAAGTTAATCAAGCTTTGACATTGATAATATCAAATTATGTTTCCAAAGAAACGTTTACATCTAAACAATGTGTTAAAGTCAGTTTTATGATAAATGATAGAGGAGCTGATACAATTGAGAGCTCATATAGCTGAAGTGATTATTCATCAAGACCATGCTGGGGATGATGGATTCAGTTTCTGGTCTGTTTAGCATACGAAAAGACCAGGGGGATCCTTCAAGGGATTCAGGGGGAGTTTTGTGGAAGTTTCAAGGAATTTTCAGAAGGTCTTCAAGCTGTGTCAGGGTTTAAGGTGATATCAGGGATACATCTTCTAGAATACCCCTGAAACCTCTAAACCCATTAACGCCCGAATTATGTCACAATCACAGTAGATGTCTGATTTTTTCAGGAGTACCTCAACCCCATAACAGAAAGTTATTTTAGTCATTTAAACTTTTGGAGCCGATTTGTTTCGCCGCTGTTGACGCAACCTCGCTGGTGTCGAACACGTTTGCTAAGCTCGGTTTCATCGCCGGGGTCATATATGACCCCTCCGGCTCCAAAGGGTTAAACGGAAATCTACGGAGAAATTTTTATTTATACACAGTGGGGCATATGCTCAGCTCCAGAGGCACGTTTGACCCAAACAAATGTCTTTGGGATGAGAGTCACAATGAACCCGAGTAAAGATAACATATTTATAGCATTTAGCATGTTATCGAAAATTACGTTATCATTGAGTTCAAGTTGATAACTAATTATTCTATACTATATCTTGTTCAATATTATATATAGTTATCAATATGAAATAAGACGGCTGTTTGCTACCTAGCTGGCTTTGTTATCAATCAGTAGCCATGCAGTTCTATTTTATCGTAAAAACAACTTTACCAATATTATTTCAGAATTTTTAGAGCCCAATTGCGCTGCTATCATTCACTATCAGATAGCTCTTGATGTCCTTGTCGATGTCAAAGTTCTTTTATGCAGTCGAATTCTCAAGACATAGAGGCTCAAAATTTATAGAGCTCACTAGCGCCACCTACCGGATAAACCCAGGACCAACTATTTCACTATCCGTTAGCCCTTGATGTACTGATAAACTTTGCGGACGACGAAATTCTTCTATGTAGTCTGATTCCCGAGATACAGAATTTCAGAATTTGTAGGGCTCACTAGCATCACCTAGCGGATAAACCTGGAATGAACTAGTTAACTATCTGTTGCCCTTGTTGTACTGATCAACTTTGCTGAAGAGGAAATTTTTCTATAAAGCTTGATTTTCGAGATTCAGCAGCTAAGAATTTCTAAAACTCACTAGCGCTACCTAGCGGATAAACCTTTAACCAACTAGCTCACTATCGGAGAGCTTGTGATATCCCGATCGACCTTACCGAAGACAATTTTTTTTTCTATGTAGTCTGATTTTCGAGATACAGAAGTTCAGAATTTTCAGGGTTCACTAGCACCACCTAGCAGATTTGCCTTGAACCAACTAGTGCACTATCGGGTAGCTCTTGCCGACCTTGCCGAAGATGAAATTCTTCTAAGTAGTCTATTATTGAGAAACAGAACTCTGGAATTTTTAGGGCTCACTAACGCCACCTAACGGATAAACTTAGAACCAACTAGTTCACTATCGGATAGCTCTTGATGTCCTGATCGACTTGTCGAAGACGAAATTCTTCTATGTAGTCTGATTCTCGAGATACAGAGGTTTTAATTTTTTAGGACTCACTAACACCACCTAGCGGATAAACCTTGAATCAACTATTGCGCTATCGGGTAGCTCTTGATGTCCTGATCAACTTTGCCGAAGATGAAATTCTTCTATGCAGTCTGATTATCGATATACAGAAGTTCAGAATTTTTAGAGCCCACTTGCGCCACCTAGCGGACAAACCCACAATCAACTATTTCACAATCGGATAGCTGTTGGTGTCCTGATCAACCTTGCCGAATGTTTTCTATATAGTCGGATTCTCGAGATACAGAAGTTTTAATTTTTTAGGACTCACTAACGCCCCCTAGCGGATAAATTTAGAACCAACTGGTTCACTATCGGATAGCTCTTGATGTTCTGATCAATTTTGCCGAAGACAATAATATTCTGTGTAGTCTGGTTGTTAAGAAACAGAAGTTAAGAATTTCTATGACTCACTAGCGCCACCTAGTGGATATACCTAGAACCAACTAGCTCAATATCGGTTAGCTCTTGATGTCCTGATCGACCATGTCGGAGACGAAATTCTGAAATTCTTCTATGTAGTCTAATTCTCAAGATATAGAAATTCAGAGCTTTCAGAGAACACTTGCGCCACCTAGCGGACATATCTACAACCAACTAGTTCACTGTCGGATAGCTGTTGATGTCCTGATCAACCTTGCCGAAGACATAATTCTTTTATGTATTCGGATTCTCGAGATACAGAGGCTTAAATTTTTTAGGCGCCACCTAACGGATAAACTCAGAACCAACTAGTTCTATATCGAACAGCTATTGATGTCCTGATCAACTTTGCTGAAGACACAATTTTTCTATGTAGTTGGACTCTTAAGGTACGAGCGCGACGATATTGGCAATGGCTGTTGACGAAACATCTATCAAAGCACAATGTTTCATGATCACTAGCGCCACCTACTGGAGCGAATACGTACTAAATTACGTACTATCGGAGAGTTCTTGATCTCCACAACAACCTTGCTGAAGACACCAGTCTTCAAAAATGCTTACTCCGCAGTTATCGCAAAAGTTACTGATCTATAAATAAATCACTGGGCGTTCGAGGCATCGGATCTACAAATACATCACTGGGTGTAAATGGGTTAAGATCCCCTTGGAACGCCTCTGCGACAATCCGCAACAACAGGTCTTCAAACACCGCTGGGGGTTCATTCACAAATATCATAACGCCGAATATGGCCTTTTCTGATACCCACCCACCCCTTCGTAACACTGTTTGTATGGGGAGAATTTTTTTTCGTTCGGGCTGTAACACCATGACGGATACCCACCCACCCCCTTCAGTGTTATGACATTTGTGAATAAGCCCTGGGACCCCTGAAAGCTCTTGAAATCCTTTATAAATCTCTAAAACGCTCCTGAAACCTTCGAGATACTCGGGAGCGCCTTCGAAAGCCGCTGGAACACCCTTGAAAATCTTCGGGATACTCCTGGGACCCCTTAATCCCACGAAACAATCCTGTAACGCCCCTAAAACTCCTTCAAAACTCCTTGATCGTCCTTGAAACTCCCTGGAATGCCTTTGGATCAATCTGAAATATCCCTGAGATGCTCTGAATCCCTCTGGAACTGGAACACCCCTGAAATGCCCTTGAAATCCCTTGAAAACCCTTGGAACGTTCCTGAAACTTTCAGGAATACCTCTGGAACATCCATGGAAAGCCCCTGAAGCTCCTTGAAATGCACGATTAGGTAAGGTGACAAAAATGGCAGCTTACGTTATGCCAGTGTTCAACTATTATTACTACAAACCTAAACATTTATTGAAGTCACGGGTCCCGAAAAGGAATCAACAGGGAATCAAGCACTGACAAAAACTGTTGTCGGTGTCAGGCCCGTGCACAGAAGTGGCGCAAAGGGAGTGTTTTTCCCTATTTCAGCAAAAGGCGGAGGGGCGCCTAGTGTATGAAGCGTCGGTACCCGGGTAGAGGTGAATGGCAAACCAAAAACAAAAGAATAACACATTTTATTTTCATAACTTATTTTGTCATTCATGAGTTCTTCATGAAGAGATTAAAACAACATGTGAATAGCATAATATGATATCATAACAAAATATGCCATTCGCTTGTCATTTATCAAATTTGGAAGAATAACTACTGAATGTCTTATTTTGCTATCATAACAAATTTTGCAATTGGTGAGATATTGTTGACCTCTTACGAGTTTGATGAACCATCGCAGTTTGGCACCTATCAAGAACAACATAATGACAAAATTTGAATTTTAGTTATTCTAATGGTAACTTTTGACAGTTGACAGGCGAATACCTAATTTTGATATTGTTTTGTTTTCAATAACTCAATAATGGTATATTTTGCAATTCTCAACCTTAATTTTTTTTATCTTGGTTTGCCATTGCAATGTCAAAATTTGACAGTCTTCAGTTATTTCATAGAACAATGTCAGTTATTATTTTTGCCCTTTTGTCACTTATTTCAAACAAATCAATGACAAATTTTACCATTCAGTAATTCTTTTTGAATGGTAAAACTTGCAATTGTTTTGTAATTCTTTTCTGCCCGGGTAATGAGATGGATTTAACTACCGAAATCCCCCCTTGTGCACGGGTTTGGTCGGTGTAGAACAAACAATTATTGTTTTTTTGCCTTTGGTAATATATTCTGTATCCCAGCTTACTCACTAGCCTGGTACACGGTTTGTATGGGAAAATAGAAAAAATGAAAAAACTCCTGTATACTTTTTGAGTTCCATTTTGGTCCCATATCGACTGTGCAAAATTTCAGATCGATCGAAGGAACTATATTTTAGCGCCCGCCATTCTTAGTTTTTCATACGATTTACTATGGGGAAAATTTACTTCTTCAAAGGAAAATCGCTTGAGGTCACCCATTCATCCCTAAAAATAAATCGTTGAATGATTTCTCTAGATAACTTCACGAGGAATCAGACCTCCGAAGACCGCAAAGCGATGCGACATTCGTGGAAAAAGTTATTAAGCCTTACCCGATCGATGAAATGACGAGATTTTATTGTTTAATGTTATTCCTTACATGTTAAACAGCGTTGGCATGCCATTCGGTTTTCAGTCAATAACTTTTTTAACATGCCTTAGATCGCTTTGCGGTCTTCAGAGGGTTTGTTCCTCATAAAATTTCCAACAGAAATTATGCATCGATATATTTTTAGGGGTTAAAGGGCAACCTGTGGCGATTTTTCTTTGAAAAAGTGATTTTCCCCATAGTAAATCGTATGAAAAAATTTAAAACGGCTGGCGCTAAAATATAGTTTCTCCGATCACGCTGAAATTTTGCATAGTTGATATGGGGCCAAAATGGAACTCAAAAAGTGTACAGGAGTAAAATGTCTTTTTGTGTCCCACGCTATTACTCACTCAGATGCTGACGATCTCAACCAGCCGTCGTTTATCGCGAAAAGATTGTGCCCCGTTTGATTTGTATACGGCGACTGATTATCCATGACAGCGCCCACCCGGCGGCTGCAAAAACAGTTTTAGTGAAGACCACTTTATCAACTATTTTATCATGCATTTTTATACTGTTTATTTGCTTAAAAACATAAATTAAAAGTGGGAGCTGCCGCATGAGAAACTTTGGTGCGGAGAGATGGTTTGTTTTGGTAAGTTGACAGCTACGCACCTGCGAAAAAGCGCACACATACCATCTCAGAGTGCACTCAGCGAAAAAAACTAGCGAAATTCATCGAAATACCTTATGAAAATTTGCTATAACTAATTCTTATGGATGGCATAGGAATACCTTATGAAAATTGATCGTGCTTGCTATGACAAATTGCATAAGATAGACTTATGAAAATAACAAAAAAATCTTAAAATGATGCAGACTGGATTCGATCCATGAACGTCGGGATCACCGAGCCCGTGTTTTATCCACACGGCTATCGACGCTTGAGAATACCATGTTGCTAAACATGAATAAAAGCCAAGCTGTGAGACGATTTTACGTCATAGAGTAACCTTATGAAATTCATCCGAATCATTATGAATTATTTAAAGGCCGTTTCATAAGTTGTGCCTTATGGAAATCTTAAGGTTATTTGGCTGAGTGTGGTAAAAATTTCACTACCACTGTGATGCTGGGTTGCCACCTTAACTAAGCAGAGGCGCTGCCGTTCGCGTCGATGGTCGTTTATATGCACCGAGGCAAAAAAACTTAGAAAAAACATAAGATCCCCTTAAGATTTGGTGACACTACGATTATTGTTGAAAATCATTAATTTCACTTACGATTGAGAGAGAAAATTTTTATGTCCAGTCACTTACCAAAATCATAAGTTTTGCTTAGGAACATCATTGGATAAAAATTATAACTATCGTATGTTTGCAATTATTGAAATCAACGATCAAGACTTATAGAAATCAATATTGGTAGTTATGATTGTCATGTCTTAAACAGAATGATATTCGTATATTTATATAGTATGGTTTTTTGATGAAATAGTTCTGCTTCAACTCATGTCATGTGTCTTGAAGTACCGCGTAAGTAAAATGATCGATTTCTCTTCATCGATCACTTGAAATAAAAGGACAAGGAGCGTATTCGACTGTATTTTCATTTAAGAATGTAAGTTTTCATGGTTTGTTTTCACCATAGAATGCAGTCGAACTTGCTTCTTGTCACTTTTATAAACAACACTAGGATCAATTAAGAAGAATCGATCGTGTCACTTACGTAGAATTCCATTGTTGTTGCTGATTTGGGGGAATTTATGGCACTTAAATTAAATTCATTCTGATTTCGAGTGTCCGTATGCTCCAAAACTGATCTGTGAGTAATGCTTGTTTGTCTAATACGCAACTAGCTGGAATCCATACCCTCATTGTAAAGATTTTCATAGATTTCAATTATGGCTTTTTCACAACCATGTTTCTTATGTCAATCATAAGTTGTAGATATGGAACGCATTCGCAAAAACTATAAAATAAATAAGTGAGTAATGAAGCAGAAAAATCATCCATTCATAAGTTGCGACTTATTAAATTCCTAAGTATTTTTGCCTCAGTGTGGGAAACTGGGAGAGCTCCCAGTAGGGTGGCCCACACTTATATCAAAAACAAAAATTTCGAAAAATTCCAAGTCTTACCTCGTAAATCAGTTGTTTTGGACTCCCAGAAGCTACGTTCAAAATTTGAGCGAAATCGGTTGAGCCTAAGGGGGCGCTCAAAACGCTTGAAGTTTGTATGGGAAAACTTGCCCAAATGTATGCAGAAATTTTAAGTTTTCGAATTTTCCCGCTAGGTGGCGCTGTAAGCGTGCAATAATCAAACCCTTTGGTATTATTGTAGGTGACTATATGCCAAAGAACTTTGTCGAAGACCGCGAAGTGATCCGACGCCTGTGAAAAAAAGTTATATTGTCGGGCCGCCACCAAACCGGACTTCGCACAATCAAGTCGCGACGCGACCCAACTCGCGACGTTTTTGAATCATGTTAAAAGTAGTGCGCATCCTTCCCGTTGTTGTCAGCAACACAGCGCACTAGATGCGAAACAGATGAGACACTTGTGGTCCAAGGAAATGACCATTTTTGATTGAATGTCTGTCCTGATTCCTACCGGATAGACAATACCCTAGGCAAAGTGAGGCAAAGTATTGAGATTTCATTATTGATATTATTCCTTTACATGTATTAGAAAAACAACAATATAGTTTATCCTCACTTTACCAAGGGTATAGTTTTTTACGCAGACGTTGGATCATTTTGCGGTCTTCGGCAAAGTTGTTTGGAATATAGTCACCTACAATAATACAAAAGGGTTTGATTATTGAACGCTTACAGCGCCATCTAGCAGCAAAATTCGAAAACTTAAAATTTCTGCATGCATAAGTTTTCCCATACAAACTTCAAGCGTTTTGAGCGCCCCCTTAGGCTCAACCGATTTTGCTCAAATTTTGAACGCAGCTTCTGGGAGTCCAAAACAACTGATTTACGAGGTAAGACTTGACATTTTTGGACATTTTTGATTTTCATATAAGTGTGGGCCACCTTAGCTCCCAGTCTTGTTGATAAAGTGGTCTTCGCAATAATTGAGAACCACTGCTCTTACAAAAATCTTCCTTCCTGCGTTCCTCTTGATTGGCCCCGAGAGCATTCTATACCTTAATACTGGCGCAATTATTTACTTGCCCACTAAGCGCGTCGGTCTAATTTTAATCTCCTTCCTTCACTGCTGCTGCCATAACGCTGGCTGGCAGTCTTTATTAGCTGCTAGGTGTTGGCCGAAGTTGCGGGGCCCTTCCGTTGAACACCACAGTCACCGGATCATACCACTGCCGTCGTCGTCGTCTTAAATCGAGCATATGCTTATGCTAATTGCAAACAGTTTCACTGAATCCAAGCGCAAGTGAACCACATGTTGGCAATAGTGTCCCATATCCACGGGGAAACCGCATGTACTTTCGAAAGTCGCTGCTGTCGATCAGCGACCGCGACCGTTGCGCGGAGATGGTCTAGCTCTAGATGTTTTTACGGTCCCCCAGCTGTTCAAACATGTCAAAGCCCGGGCTTGGCCAACGGTTGTTTTTTTATGAGGCGGAGCTATCGAGAAATTGATCATAGGACTAGCAACACATACCAACGAATATCACAATTAGTCCGATTGTTCGAAATCAGGTCATCGATCGCCGCACGGGACGGGCGAGTAAAAACAAGAGCGCATATGTTTTCTCGTCATCGCTTCGCCGGTCGGATGCTGGGTTGCTGGTTGATCGCGATCCGATCGCCGAGCATCGGAGACGTGGAACATTTCCTTTCCAAAAATCCGCGATGGAAATGGTAGATTTTGAAGCGACCACCGGTGGTGGTGCTCATGGTTTGCGAACTGTCAGACGAAGCGATACCTGGTAAGTTGGTAGGTATATGTTGCTGTTTCGCAAAACAATCGCTTGACGTGCATGACTAGCAAGCGGGCTCCGAAACGTGAGTAGCTATCTGCAAATAAACTAGAGCCGGCGAAAATCAGTACGAAGAAGAAGATATATGGTGTTGCTGTCCATCATGCGTGCTCTGTTTATATTTTGGCTTACAGCTACCGCCCCAAATGACCTTTATGGCGGCCGGCGTCGGTTTGCTTTCTTCGCGCGAAATGTGGTGGCAACTGAGCAAAAAATGAACTCAATTGTTCACACAAGCACAGAGGATAGCTGAAATCCACCTGTGATGCATTACTGATTTAAGTTCCCAGCTTCTTGTTCCGGTTATTTGGGTTTACAACTTCATTGGTAAAGAGTGCGATACCATCCGTTTCAGCTGCTTAGCAGTTTTTTGGAGCTGTTTTATTCCCTGCTCTCTTTTGTCTTGACGTGGACACTTTCTCCTGTGACATGACCACCCGTTTTCAAGTTCTTTGTACCAAACCTATATTGCTCTCGCCTTACGTTGGTCGGTCAAGAGGCTACCGTTTTGTACATTTGCTGTTTTTTTTCATTTTTTTGCAATGATACAGCACATTCTGACGGGTTACATGCTGCAGCATGACCGCCCTTCCTTCACCTCCAAAATCTCTCAACAATTATCGTCGAACCATTCGCTCCGTAAACTGCGTTCAATGTAGGAACCCACCGGTACCTTCGGCTGCTTCGTTGATGATTGCGTTGACTGTACTGCCACAATACTATAGAGCTTCCATCAAGATCATTGCAGCAACGTATTTTTTTTCTCTTAGCAAGGGGGAGTTTTGGAATCTGCTCAACATACACCTGAAACGAAGCTGTGTTAGGACTTCCGTCTGCTCCGAATCTTTCCGGGGCAGCGTGCTCTAATCCAGCCTAGTTGACTGATTCCATGTCAGCGACTTATCACGGAGTGTTCCAAGTCTGTCCCATAGCAGGATCAAGTTAAACCGCAGGGTATCGGTATGACTTGCGTAGCCGGCTCCAAACGCTGAGCCCACCTTTTATTTGCGACTGACCCTGCCACTACTCGAGGCCACCTGTACGGAATGGTTTGGACGGTAGCCGAAGAAACGGCGTTACAGCTAAACACGTTTCTTCACATCCACTACTGGTTAAGATTGTCCGGAGTCGAATCCCCATCACATGTCGCAAATAGGGTGATTTGCCCATTGTTGAAAACTACATAAATGTTGAGCATTTTCTGAAAATCTTACTATAAATTGAGCATAAGTAATTCTCACTCAATGCAAACGACTGATGTAGATGCGTTTAAATGAGTATCACATCACACTTTCTGAATCCATCATCCTTTCATGGCGCTGGCATAACGTAAACTGTTAGCATGTTTTGTTTCAAGTTTAATAATGAGGTGCTCCAAAAGTTTCATGGAGTTACGGGCATTCCAACGGACCTCCAGGCTCGTTCGAGACTTAAGGTCTGAGGTCAAGCTCGTCCGTTGAAAATTTGAAATTACCACGTGCTGCCGTTGAAAAAGCACGTTTTAGCTCTCTCGGAGAGGCAGCTTGTCCCACTCGTTCGGGGTTGGCAGTGTGGCCAGGATTATTTTGAAATGAGTTTATGGTTCAGTATAGCCAAAGTTGTACAAGATGGTTTTGTATCAACATTCTGGTTTTCATTTTGTCCTCAGTGACAAAAGTTATAACATGGATATGGTAGAAGATTTGCAGAGAAAGAAAATAATGTAAACAAATATAATAATGAAAGATGTGAATATAACTGGCTCAGTAAAAGGTCGGGTATTCATCAAGAATATACTGATGGTGTCTGAGCTCGTTTCTTGATCAGTACATAAACTTTACAAAAATTATCGTTGTTATCCAAGGCTATGGGTATCTTTGCATGCATATACGATATAAGAATGCGAAAATGATTCATTGATCATAGAAACCACTTAGCTATTTGCTTTATAATTATAAGCTAAGTAGCAGGTTGAGTCCAAAAGACGGGAGTTACGAAGAAATAGAACAAGAATAAGTGTATTGTATTGATACAGCAATAAAATGCATGGCGAATTATATATAACAAGCAGAGTTACTTCTTATTATGCTTGACGTCGGAGAAGATTTCCACTATTGTTTCATCGAGCATTTCATTGTGTTTTCATTTATATTGAAACTAAATACTATCACAGCATGGAATCATAAATGGTTAGACTTATCAAACCTCTTGTATCTAAAGATAGATCTCAAATCATTATTGGCAACCACCAAAACGGTGATCCACACCGACCTCAATTTTCTCATTTCAGTCGATACCAACAAAGCAGAAGAGAAAAAAAACTCTCCCGGCTGAAGGCTGTGGATGGATGCCCGCAGATGGGAGAACAATAGAGCACGGTATAAACAAACGCCGTCCTGGCAGGGCAGGTGCGTTTGGTAGCTGCGAAATAGTTGCTATGAAAATGATTTCGTGCAGTTCGAGCAAGTTGCTCGAATACTCAATCAATGATTTTATGTAGCAGCAAATGCATTGATTTGCATTCATTGCATTGCATTGATTGCAATTCAAGGTTTACATGGAAAACTAAGAGAAAATAAACTAAATCTTCTCAAAACTTAAACAAAACAGAAACATTTTATAGATTCAAATTTATTTAACATATTTCATTCAAACATACAGAGAAAATAAAACTGCTCGAAACTCTAGTCGGCTGTAAGCGTCGACTCATAGGAGAGCTACGAATTTCATAGAAATCATATATGGTATACCCGATGATTTTGGGTGGATCGGTGAATATTTTTTTATCATCCGGAAATTCATCTAGAAATTCAATGGATTTCCTTCGAGAATTTCTCTAGGAATTCCTCTTGAAGTACCTCCAGAAATTTCTCTAGGAGGTCCTCCACGAATTCCTCAAGGTGTCCTTCAAGGCAGTCTTCAGGAGATTTCTTGAGAAGTTCCTCCCGGAAATCCTCAAGGTGTTCCTCCAAAAAATCCTCTAGGAGTACCTCTACGAGTTCCTCTGGAAATACCTTGGGAAGTGTCTCCAGAAATACCTTTTGGAGCCCAACCAAGAAATTCCAGAAAATTTCTAGAAGTTCAAAAGATTTTTTTTCTACGAGCTTCTCCAGGATATTCTTGGGGAGTTCCTCCGAGAATTCTTCCCAAAGTTCCTCGCAAATCTCCTGTAGAAAATCCTCAAGGAATCCCTCTAGGAGATTGTCTAGGAGTTTCTTCTAGAAATTCTTCTAGAAGTAGGATTTTTTCTATAAGTTCCTCCGGGAATTCCTCGAGGACTGCCAAAGGAAACTCTTTGAAGTTTCTCTAGGGATTTCACTAGAAGTTACTTCGTGAAATCTTTTTCGAGTGTCTCCAGGAATTCTTCTTGAGTTCTTCCGGAAATTCCTCTAGAAGTTCTTCCAGAAATTGCTTTTCGAGTGCCTATGAGATTTCTTTGTAGGAGTTCCTCAAAGAATTCCTCGGGATTTCTCTAGTCGGTCCTCCGCGAGTTCCTCTAGGAGTTTCAATTGCATTTTTTTTCTAGGAGTTTCTCTAGGAATTCCCCAAAGAGCTCTCTTGAGATTGCCTCTAAGAGTTCCTCCAGAAGTTTCTCTAGGAACCTTTGAAAAGTTCAAATGCATATTTTCTAAGAGTTTGTTCTGGAATTCTTCGAGAGGTTCTTCCGGATATGCCTATAGGAATTTCTCCGGGAATTCCTGAACGAGTTCCCACCCTTAGTAATTTGTCCAGCAGTCTCTGCGGGGCTTCCTTTAGAAGTTTATCCATGAGTTCCTATGGTCTCGCCGGGAATTCTATTAGGATTTCCTCCAAGAATTACTCTAGGAGTTCCTCCAGGAATTTCTGTACAAGTTCTTCCGGGAATCCTAAGAATTTTTTCGGGAATTACTCTTGGTGATCATTCAACAATTCCTCCAGGAACTCCTCCAAACAATTCTTAAGTAGTATACCTCTAATTCCTGTAGGAGTACCTCCAAGAATTTCTTGAGAAATCTCTCCGGAAATATCTCTAGGAATACCTCTAGAAATTACTCTAGAAGTTGAACATGCCTTTTTTCACGAGTTACTCCTGGATTTCCTCGAGGAGTTTCTCGGAGAATTCTACCAGAAATTCGTCCAAATTTTTTTCAAGAAGCTCTTCTAGGAGTTTCTCCGGAAACTCTTTCAGAAGTACCGATTGGATTTTTTTATGAGATCATCCGGGAATTTCTCTAGAATTTCTCTGAGAGATTCTCCGAGGATTCCTCAAGGAATTCCTCGAGGAGTTTCTCGAATTGCTATAGAAGTTCCAAGAGGATTTTTTTTCTAGAAGTCTCCCCGAAAATTACTCTAGGAATTCCAAGAATTTCGCTAGGAGTCCTTCCGGGAGTTTTCTTGGGAGTTCCATCAAAAATTCCTCTAGAGGTTCATCCGGAAATTACTCTTCGAGCTCCTATCGGATTTCTTTCTAAGAGTTGCTCCGGGAATTCCTCTAGGAGTTTCAATTTGATTTTATTCTAGGAGTTCCTCCAAGAATTTTCCTAGGAGTTCTTTTGGAAATTTTTCAAATGTGATTTTTTCTAAGTGTTCGTACATAAATTTCTCGAGAAGTTCTCCAGGAAATGCCTATGGGAGTTTAACCGGGAATTCCTGAAGGAGTTCCTACCCCAGTATTTTCTCGATGGGTTTCTCCGGGAATCTAGATCCTAGATTCCTCTAGGATTTCCTCCAAAAATTCCTCTAGGAGTTCCTCCGGAACTTCTTCAAAAAGTTCACCAGAATCTCGTCTAGGAATTCTTCCAGGAATTTATCTAAACATTCTTCTATAAATTCTTCAGGTAGCTCCTCTGGAAATTGATCTTCAAGTTTTTATAAGATTTCTTTCTGGGAGTTCTTCAGGGAATATCTCGAGATTTCCCTAGTCAGTCCTCCGGAAATTCATCTAGGAGTTTCAATCGGATTTTTTTTTTCTAGGGGGTCCTCCAAAAATTCCCCAAAAAGTTTTCTCGAGATTTCTTCTAGAGGATCCTCCAGCAATTTATAAGGAGGCCTCAGCGAAATTCTTCTAGAAATTCAAATGGGATTTTTTCTAAGAGTTCGTACGTTCGTATCTCTGAGAATTCCTGTAGTTTTGCCGGGATTTCTACTAGAATTCCTTCAAGAATTCCTCTAGAAGTTCCTCCAGAAATACCTCAAGAAGTTCCTTCAGAAATTCTTCCAGGAATTTCTCTAGAAGTTCTCCCGGGAATTCTTCTAGGAGTGTCTCCGGGAGTTCTTCTTGGTCGTCAACCAGCAATTTCTTCAGACGTTCCTCCAAAAAATCTTTAAGAAATATCTCCTGGAATTCCTCTAGGAGTATCTCTCCCGAGAATTCCTCTACAAATTTCTCCAGATTTTTTTCTAAGAGTTCCTCCTGAAATTCTTCTAGGAGCTCCTACGGGATTTTTTCTTTTAGTTCGTTCAAGAATTCCACGAGTGGATCCTTCGGGAATTCTTCTTGAAATTTCTTCAGAAACTCATCTTGAAATTCCTTCAGAAATTCCTCTACGAGTAACTCCAGGAATTTCTCCAGGAGTTTCTCCTAGAATACCAACTAGAAGTCTCTCTGGGAATTCTTCTAGGACTTCCAAGAATTTCTCTAAGAGTCCCCCTGGGAGCTTCATTGGGGGTTCCTCTAGGAGGTGCTCCAAAAATTTCTATAAGACTTTCTCCTTGTTCCTCAAGGAGTTTCTTCAGCAATTTCTCTACAGGTGTTTCAAAAACTATTCTATGAATTTATTTTTAAAGTTCCTGCGGGAATTCCTCTATGCTGTCGTTCGGGATTTCTTCTAGAAGTTACAATGTATTTTTTTTTTCTTGGAGTTCCTCCGGAAATTGCTCTACGTATAATTAGCGACACCAGTAGAATTCGTCCAAAATTACCTCCGAAAATTCCTATGGAAGTTCCTTCGGGAATTCCTCAAGGTGTTTCTCCGCATATTTACCCAGGATTTCCACCGCAAATTCTTCTAATTGTTTTCTTCAGTAATTTCTCTTACAATTTCTCCACGAATTCCTCTGGGAGTTGCTCCAGGGGTTCCTCCAGAAATACTTCTTGGAGTTCCCTTCAGAATTCATCTAGGTGGTCTTCTGGGAATTCCTCTCTAGGAGTTTCATAGGATTTTTTTTTTCCTAAAATCTCACCGGGAATTCCTCTGGGAGTTCCTCCGGGTATTATTACTTGAATATCCCAAAGAGTGTCGTAAGCAATTTTCTTCAAAGGTCATCCAGGAATTATTTTATGAGTTTCTCCCGAAATTCCTCTTGGAGTTCCTCTAAAAATCCTGTAAGAAATCCCGTCGGGAATTTTTATAGGAGTACCTTCAAAAATTTCTCTATAAGTTCCTCCTGGAGTTCTTCTTGAGATTTTGTGTGTATGTTTCTCCGGGAATTAAACTAAAGTTTCTCTAAGAAATCCTGTCGGAGTATTTTCAAGGACTTTTCAAAAGTTCCTCCGAAATTGCTCTACCAGTTCTCAAGGAATTTCTTTCTAGCAGATCCTCCGGTGATTCTTTGGGGAGATACCCCGAGAATTTCTGCAGGCGATCCTGATATTCCTCTAGAAGTTTCAATGGAATCTTTTTCTTGGAGTTTCTCCATGAATTCCTCGAGTGATTCTTCCGGAGTTTCCCCGGGAATTGCTCTGGGAGTTTCATTTCTCCTAGAGAAATGGCTGAAGAAACTCCATGAGGAATTTAAGGTGGAACTCCTGGAAGAATTCCGAGAGGAACACCCAGAGAAATTCCAGGAGGAAGTCCTAGAGGTATACCTGGAGGAACTCCTAGAGCAATTCCCAGAGGAATTCCTAGAGGAGTTCTTGATGGAACTCCCAAAAGAATCCCCGAAGAGAATTTTAGAAAAAAAAATCTCTTGGAACTCCTGAAGGAATGCACCTAAAGAAAGAGGATCTCCAAGAGGCATACCTGGAGGAACTCCCATAAAAAATCCCGCTGGAACTCATCGAAGAGAAACACCTAGAAAAACTCCTAGAAAAACTCCACAGATTATTACAGGAGTTTCCTCTGAGATTCCTTCGGCAATTTATCCTGGAGTTCTTCCGGGATTTCAACTTAGGATTCCACTTGAAAATCCTCTAGGCATTCATACTAGGATTCCACCTAGACTTCCTTCATTGATTTCTCTCTTTCTTCCTGGCATTCCTACTGACATTCCTCCAGGAATTCCTCTTGGCATTCCTCTAGGAATCTCCTGGGATTCTTCCAGGGATTCTGCCTGGAATTCCTCCAAGGATTCCTCCAGGAATTCCTCCAGGAATTCCTCATGGGATTCCTGCGTGAATTTCTCCTCAGATTCCTCCATGAAAGCTTCCTTGGATCCTCCTTGGAATTCCTCCTAGGACTCCTCCAAGAAATCCTCCTCGGGATTCCTAGAGGAGCTCTTCCTAGGATTATTACATAGCTTCCTTTTGGTATTCCACCAATAACTCTTCCTGGGATTTTTCCAGGAATTTCTCTTCGAATTTCTTCAGATATTACTCTAAGGAATCCTCTAGGAATTCTTTCAAGAATATCTCCAGGAATTCCTTCTAGGATACTCACAGGTTTTTTTTTCTGAGATTTTACCAGCAATTCTTCCTGGGAAGAATCCCAATCCAAGAATTCCTCTTGGAGTTTCTCCAGAAAATTCTCCTATGATTCCCCCAAGAAATCCTCCTGGGATTCCTTTTGGAATTCATCTTTGTCAATCTTCCTGAGCTTCCTATGGCAATTACTCCTGGTATATCTCTAGGAATTCCTCCTGAGGTTTCTCCAAAAAGGCCTTCAAGAATTTCTCCAGAAATTCATCCAAGCCATTCCTCTTGGGAATCCTCCGGGAATTAATTCTTGGATTCCTTCAGCCATTTTTCTCTGAATTTTCCAAGGCTTCCACCACGAAATTTTACAGGAATTGTTCCAAGGATTCTTACATGAGTTTTTTCTGGGGTTCCTTCTACAATTCGTCCTAGAATTCCTCTAGGAATTCATCCTAGGATTCCACTTGGAAGTCCTTTAGGAGTTTGTCGTAGGATTCAACTTGGAATTCCAACGTGGATTGCTCCAAAAATACCTCCAAGTATTCCTTCAGGGGATCCTTTAGGAATTCCTCTAGGCATTCTTCTGGGAGTACCTCGTGGGATTGTTCCAGGCATTCCTGCTGGGATTCTTCCAGGAATTCCAGGTATTCCTATTGGCATTCCTCCAGGTATTCCTCTTGGCATTCCTCATGGGATTCCTCCAGGAATTCCTCCTGGCATTCATCCGTGAATTCCTCCTTGAATTCCTCCAGGAAATCCTCCTAGGATTCTTCCAGGAAATCCTCCTGGGATTCCTCCAGGAAATCCTGGGAGGTTTTCTATAAATTTCTCCTAAGATTTTTCTAAATTTTGTTGCGGGGCTTCCTACAGAAATTTCTCCTCAGGTTTCTTAAGGTGTTCCTCCAAAGATTTCTCCAGGATTTCTTTTGGGAATACTCCAGGCATACCTTCGGAAAATCTTCAGGAATTCTTCCAGAAGCTCCACCTGGGACTCCTCCATTAAATCCTCCTGCGATTCCTTCAGGAAATCCTCCTGGGATTCTTCCTGGAACTCTTCCTTGTATTATAACAGGCAATAACTCTGGAATTTCTGAATCAATTCTTCCAGGGATTTGTTCAGGAATTCCTCCAGAATTTTTTTTTTTGGATTCCACTAAGAATTCCTCCAGAAGCAATGCTTATGAGAAATCTCAGTAGGATTTGCTGTAGAAATCTCAGTAGGATTTCCTGGAGAAATCTCAGTAGGATTTCCTGGAGAAATCTCAAGAGGAATTCCTGGAGGGATCTCAGTAGGAATTTCTGGTGGAAACTCATTAGGAATTTCTGAAGGAATCCCAATAGAATGAAGGAGGAATAGAAAAATTGGGAGAAATATCTGGTGGAATCCAAGGAAAAATTCCTAGAAGAATTCTAGAACGATTTTCTGGAAGAACCTTACGAGGAATTTCTGGAAGATCACCAGAAGGAATTTCTAGAGGAACCCCAAGGGAAATTCCTTCAGGAACTCCAGGATGAATTCCTGGAGATATCTTGGGAGGAATTTCTGCAAGAATCCAAGAAGTAATTTCTGAAAAAACCTAGAAGGAACTCCTGGAAAAATCCCAAGAAAAATGCTTGGAAGAATCCTAGGTAGAATTTCTGAGAAAATCCCAGAAGGAATTTCTGGATGAGTCCTTGAAGGAAATCCTGTAGGAATCCGAGGAAGAATTCCTAGAGGAATCCCGGGAGGAAACCCTGGAGAAATCTCAGAAGAAATTCGTGGAGGAATTTCAGGAGGAATTTCTCAAGGAATCACGGTTACAACTGTTGTAGAAGGAATTCCTCGAAACATCCCGGAAAGTATTCCTTGAGAATGCTTAGGAAAAATTCCTTGAGAAATTCCAAGAGGAATTTCTATAGAGGAATCCCAAGATGAATTCCTGGAGGAACCCCAATAGAAACGCCTGCAGGAAATCCAGGAGGAATTCCAGTAGAAACCCCGGGAGGAATTTTATGAGGAATTTATCAAAAAAAAATCCTGAGAGAAATTCCTGGAAGAATCTCAATTTGTGGAGAAATTCTTGGAGAAATGCTTGTAGAATCGAAGGCAGAAATACTGGAAGAATCCAGGAAGGAACTCTTGGGGGAATCCCAGGAGTAAGTCTTGAAGGTATCCCAGAAGGAACGTCGAGTTCTAGGAGGAATTTCGCAAAGATGACCCGCAGGATTTCCTGAAGGAATCGCAGGACGAATGCTAGGAAGACTCCAAGGAGGGATTCCTGAAAGAGTTCCAGAAGAAGTTCCTGGAAGGAAATCAGAAAGAATCTCCGCAGCAATTTTAAAAGAACTTCATAAAGGAATCTCAGGAGGAATTTCTGGAAGAATCCCAGGAGGAATTTCTGGAAGAATCCGAGAAGCAATTCCTGGAGGAATCGCAATAAGAATCCCTGAAGTCCTAAAGGAATCTAAGACAAAATTCCAGTAAGAATTCAATAATTAATTCATGGAGGAATCCCAGGAGAAATTCGTGAAAGAATTCCTGGAGGAATCCTTGAAACAATCACTTTAGAAATTCCAAGAGGAATTCCTGGAGGAATCCCAGTAAGAATCCTAGGAGGATCCTTGAGTTCTTCGGAAATTCTTATTGCGATTTCTCCGGGAATACTAGCTGCGATTCCTCCAGGAATTGCTTCTTGGATTTTTCCAGAATTCCTCCACAAATTCATTTTGGGATTCCTCAGGAAGTCTGTATGGAATTCTTCCAGGAATTCCTCTTGGGATTAATCCAAGAATGCTTCCTAGAATTTCTCTAGGAATTCCTCCCATAATTTCTCGAGAAATTTCGCCTGGGATTCTTCCAGGAATTTCTCTCAGGATTTTTATTTTTGATAAATTCCTCCTAAAATTCATCCATGAATTCCTCCTGGGATCCCTCCAGGAATTTCTCCTTGGATTCCTCCCACGATATACTTTCAGGAATTCCTTCAACAAATTTCCCAGGAATTCCTTCCAGGGTTTTTCCATGAATTTCTTCTTGTTATCTTTGAGAAATTCCTCCCGGGGTTTCTACTGGAATTCCTCCTGGATTTCCTGCAGGGATTTTCCTTGGGATTCCTCCAGGAATTCATCTTGGGATTCCTCTAGGAATTCGTCTTGGAATTTCTCAAGGAATTTCTCCTAAGCATTCTCAAGGAATACTTTCCGGGATGTTTCGAGGAATTCCTCCTGGGATTCCCACAACAGTTTTAACCGTGATTCCTTGAGAAATTCCTCCACGAATTACTTCTGAGATTCCTCCAGGGTTTTTTTTTTCTTTATTAAAGAGGCTTTCAGCCAGACGCTGGTTCCTACAGGATTTCCTTCAAGGACTCATCCAGAAATTCCTTCTGGGATTTTCTCAGAAATTCTACCTAGGATTCTTCCAAGCATTTTTCTTGGGATTTTTCCAAGAGTTTTTTCTGGGATTCCTCCAGGAGTTCCTTCTAGGTTTTTTTTAGGAATTACTCCTTGGATTCTTGCAGAAATTCCACCCGGGGTATCTCCAGGAATTTATCCTGGAGTTCCTGCAGAAATTTCCCTTGGGGTTCCTCCAGAAATTCCTTCTGGTGATCTTCTAGAAATTCCTCATAAGATTCTTCCAGAAAATCGTTCTAGAATTCTTCTAGGAATTTTTCCTTCGATTCCACCAGATATTTCTCCTAATTTTTTTATACCTCCTAAAATTCCTCTTGGGATTCCTTCAGGAATTCCTATTGAGATTTCCTCCAGAAACTCCTACTGAGAATCCTCCAGGAATTCCTCTTGAGATTTCTCCAGGAAATCCTACAGAGATTTCTCATAAGAGTTGCTACAGGAGGAATTTTTATTGGAATCAAAAAAAAAATCTGGAGGAATTGCTGAACAAATCCCTGGAAGAATTGATTCAGAAATTCCAGAATAAATTCCTGTTGTAATGCAAGGAAGAGTTCCTGGAGGAATCCCAGGAAGATTTCCTGAAGGAATCGCAGGATGATTTAAGGGAGGAGTCCCAGGTGGAGCTTCTGGAAGAATTCCTGAAGATTTTCCGAAGAAATGCCTGGAGAATTCCCAAAAAAAAATCCTGGAGAAATCTTTGGAGGAACACCTTAAGAAACCTTAGGAGGAATTTCTTTAGGACACCCCGCAACAAAATTTAGAGGAATCCTAGGAGAAATTTATAGAAAACCTCCCAGGATTTCCTGGAGGAATCCTAGGAGGATTTCCTGGAGGAATTCAAGGAGGAATTCACGGATGAATGCCAGGAGGAATTCCTGGAGGAATCCCATGAGGAATGCCAAGAGGAATACCTGGAGGAATGCAATAGGAATACCTGGAATTCCTGGAAGAATCCCAGCAGAAATGCCTGGAACAATCCCACGAGATACTCCCAGAAGAATTCCAAGAGGAATTCCTGGAGGATCCCCTGAAGGAATACTTGGAGGTATTTTTGGAGCAATCCATGTTGGAATTCCAAGTTGAATCCTACGACGAACTCCTAAAGGACTTCCAAGTGGAATCCTAGGATGAATTCCTAGAGGAATTCTAGGACGAATTGCAGAAGGAACCCCAGAAAAAACTCATGTAAGAATCCTTGGAGCAATTCCTGTAAAATTTCGTGGTGGAAGCCTTGGAAAATTCATAGAAAAATAGCTGAAGGAATCCAAGAATTAATTCCTGTATTGATACTAGGAGGAATCCCAGGAGGAGTTTCAGAAGATATATTTGTGGAATTCCTGAAGGATTTCCGAAGATATTCCTGGAGGATTCCCAAGAGGAATGGCTTGGATGAATTCCTTGAGAAATTCTTGAAGGCCTTCTTGGAGAAACCTCAGGAGGAATTCCTAGAGAAATACCAGGAGGAATTCCCAAAGGAAGCTCAGGAAGACTACGAAAAGGAATCCCAGGAGAAATCCGAAGATGAATTCCAAAAGGAATCCCAGGAGGATTCCCTGGGGGAATCATCGGAGAATTTTCTGGAGAAACTCTAAGAGGAATTCTTGGAGAAATCCCAGGAAGAATTGCTGGTAAAATCTCAGAAAAAAAACCTGTGAGTATCCTAGAAGGAATTCCTGAAGATATTCTTGAAGGTATTCCTAGAGGATTCCTTAGAGTAATATCTGAAGAAATTCGAAGAGAAATTCCTGGAAAAATCCCAGGAAGAATTATTGGTGGAATACCAGAAGGAAGCTATGTTATAATCCTAGGAAGAGTTCCTATAGGAATCCCAAGGAGGATTTCCTGGAGGAGTCCTAGGAGGAATTTCTGGAGGAATCCAAGGAGGATCCAAGGAAGAATCCGAGGAATCCGAGGAGGAATTCACGAAAGAATCCCATGAGGAATTCCAAGAGGAATTCCTGGAGGAATCGTCGGAGGAATTCCTGGAAGAATCCCAGAAAGAATTCCAGATAGAATCCCAGGAGATTCCTAGAGGAATGCCAAGAGGAATTCCTGGAGGAATGTCAGGAGGAATGCCAGGAAGTATTTCTGGAGAAATCAATGAAGGAATTCTAGGTGGAATCCTAGCATGAATTCCTAGAGGATTTCCAAGTGGAATCCTAAGTTGAAATCCCGGAAGAACTTCTCTTCGATGAGTTCCAGTGGGATTTTTTATAGGAGTTCTTCCAGGTATGCCTCTTGGAGATCCTTTGGTAAATTCTTTAGGTGCATTCCTTCAGGAGTTCCAAGAGATTTTTTTTTCTAAAATTCTCTTCGGGGTTTCTTTTAGGAGTTCCTTCAAAAACTCCTCTAGGAATTCCTCTGAGAATTGCTCTAGAAGTTCCTCCAGGTATACCTCTAGGACTTCCTCCGGGAATTTCTCTGGGAGCTCCTCCCGGAATTCTTCCAGGGGTTTCTCCTTAAATTCCTCATGGAGTTTTTTCAGCCATTTCTCTAAGAGAAATGAAACTCCCAGAGCAACTCCCGGGGAAACTCCGGAAGAATCACTCGAGGAATTTATGGAGAATCTCCAAGAAAAAGATTCCATTGAAACTTCTAGAGGAATATCAGGATCGCCTGCAGAAATTCTCGGGGTATCTCCCCGAAGAATCACCAGAGGATCTGCTAGAAAGAAATTCCTTGAGAACTGGTAGAGCAATTTCGGAGGAACTTTTGAAAAATCCTTGAAAATACTCCGACAGGATTTCTTAGAGAAACTTTAGTTTAATTCCCGGAGAAACATACAAAAAATCAATTAGAACTCCTAAAGAAAAACACGGAGGGCAGCCTAAAGGAATTCTCAGAGGAACTCCAAGAAAAATTTCAAGAGGCACTCTAGGAGGAACTTATGGAGAAATTTCTGAAGGTACTCCTATAAAAATTCCCGACGGAATTTCTTGCAGGATGTTTAGAGGAACTCCAAGAGGAATTTCGGGAGAAACTCATAAAATAATTCCTGGATGACCTTTGAAGAAAATTGCTTACGACACTTTTTGAGAAATTCAAGTAATAATACCCGAAGGAACTCCCAGAGGAATTCCCGGTGAGAATTTAAGAAAAAAATCCTATGAAACTCCTAGAGAGGAATTCCCAGAAGACCACCTAGATAAATTCTGAAGGGAACTCCAAGAGGTATTTTTGGAGGAACCCCTGGAGCAACTCTCAGAGGAATTTCCGAAGAAATTGTAAGATAAATTACTGAAGGAAACAATTAGAAGAATTTGCGGTGGGAATCCCTTGAGGAATTCCCGAAGGAACTTCCATAGGAATTTTCGGAGGTAATTTTGGACGAATTCTACTGGTATCGCTAATTCTACGTAGAGCAATTTCCGAAGGAACTCCAAGAAAAAAAATAAATTGTAACTCCTAGAAGAAGTCTCGAAGGACAGCATAGAGGAATTCCCGCAGGAACTATAAAAAGAAACTCATAGAATAGTTTTTGAAACACCTGTAGAGAAATTGCTGAAGAAACTCCTTGAGGAACAAGGAGAAAGTCTTATAGAAATTCTGGGAGAACCTCCTAGAGGAACCCCCAATGAAACTCCCAGGGGGACTCTTAGTGAAATTCTTGGAAGTCCTAGAAGAATTCCCAGAGAGACTTCTGAAAGGTATTCCAGGAGAAACTCCTGGAGAAATTCCTGGAGTTACTCATAGAGGAATTTCTGAAGGAATTTCAAGATGAGTTTCTGAAGGAACTTCAAGAGGAATTCCCGAAGGATCCACTCGTGGAATTCTCGAACGAACTAAAAGAAAAAATCCCGTAGGAACTCCTAGAACAATTTCAAAAATCTGGAGGAATTTGTAGAGGAATTCCCGGGAGAGATACTCCTAGAGAAATTCCAGGAGATATTTCTTAAGGATTTTTTTTGGGAACGTCTAGAGAAATTGCTGGTTGACCACCAAGAAGAATTCCCGGAGACACTCCTAGAAGAATTCCCGGGAGAACTTCTAGAGAAATTCCTGGAAGAATTTCTGGAGGAACTTCTTGTGTAATTCTCTGAGGAACTTCTAGAGGAATTATTGGAGGAAATCCTAGTAGAAATCCCGGTAAAACTACAGGAATTCCCAGAGAAACTTATCGAGAAAATCCTGGGAGTATAAACTCTTTCAGGGATTCCCGGTGAAACTCCTGAGATTTCTCAAGTAAATTCTCTCGAGATTTCGCGAGAGATTTCGCCTGGGATTCTTCCAGGAATTTCTCCCAGGATTTTCTTGATAAATCCCTCATAAAATTCCTCCATGTGTTCTTCCTGGGATTGCTCCAGGAATTCCTCCTGGGATTTCCGCAAGATTTTTCCTGGGATCCCTTCAGGAATTACTCCTTCGATTCCTCCCACGATACAACCAGGAATTCTTCCCGGGATTTTCTCAGGCATTCATGTGGAAATTCCACTGGAGGTTTCTACTAGAATTCTTTCAGAAATTCCTTCTAGGATTCCTCCAGGAATTCCTTCAACAAATTCTCCAGGAATTCCTTCCAGGGTTTTTCCATGAATTTCTAGTTGTAATTTTCGAGGAATTCCTCCCGGGGTTTCTGCTGCAGGAATTTCTCTTGGGGATTCTCCAGGAATTTATCTTGGGGTTCCTCCAGGAATTCCTCTTGGAATTTCTCAAGGAATTCCTCCTGAGCATTCGCAAGGAATTCTTTCCGGGATGTTTCGAGGAATTCCTCCTCGGATTCCCACAACAGTTTCATCCGTGGTTCATTGAGAAATTCCTCCACGAATTTCTTCTGGGATTCCTCCAGGGTTTCCTCCCGGGATTCCTCTAGGAATTATTCCTCGGATTCCTACAGGATTTTCTTCAAGGACTCATCCAGAAATTTCTCCTGGGATTCTCTCAGAAATTCTACATAGGATTCTTCCATGCATTTTTCCTGGGATTTTTTTATGATTTTTTTCTTGCGATTCCTCCAGGAGTTCCTTCTGGGATTTTTTCCAGGAATTACTTCTTGGATTCTTGCAGAAATTCCCCCCGGGATATCTCCAGGAATTCATCCTGGAGTTCCTGCAGGGATTTTCCTTGGGGTTCCTCCAGGAATGCCTTCTGGTGATCTTCCAGAAATTCTTCGTAAGATTCTTCCAGAAAATCATTCTAGAATTCTTCTAGGAATTTTTCCTTGGATTCCACCAGGCATTTCTTCCAATTTTTAAGTCCTCCTAAAATTCCTCTTGGGATTCCTTCAGGAATTCCTCTTGAGCTTCCTTCAGGAATTCCTACTGAGATTTCTCCTAAGAATAGCTACTGGAGGAATTTCTAGTGGAACCAAAAAATAAATTTTTGAAGGAATTGCTGAACAAATCCCTGAAAAAATTGATTCGGAAATCCCAGAATAAATTTCAGTTATAATTCAAGGAAGAGTTCCAGGAGGAATTCCAGAAAGATTACAGGAGTCACAGGTGAAATTTCTGGAAGAATTTGCGTTATGCTTAGAGAATTCGCAAAAGAAATTCCTGGAGAAAACTTTGGAGGAATACCTAAAGAAGCCTGAGGAGGAATTCCTAGAGAAATAATAGGAGAAATTCCTATAGGAAGCCCCGCGACCAAATTTAGAGGAATCCTAGGAGAAATTTCTAGAAAACCCTGCAGGGTTTCATGGAAGAATCTTAGGAGGACTTCCTGGAGGAATCCTAGGAGGATATGCTGGAGGAATCCAAAGAGGGATTCACAGATGAAACCCAGGAGGAATGCCAAGATGAATACCTGGAGGCATGTCAATAGAAATACCTGGAATTTCTGGAAGAATCCCAGCGGGAATGCCTGGAACAATCCCACGAGGTACTCCCAGAAGGATTCCTGGAGGAATGTCAAGAGAAATTCCAGGACGATCCTCTGAAGGAATTCCTGATGGAATACTGGGAGGTATTTTTGGAGCAATCTATGAAGGAATTCCAAGTCGAAACCTAGCTGAATTCCTAGAGGATTTCCAAGTGGAATCCTAGGATGAATCCTAGGAATCCTAGGAGGAATTCTAGGGCGAATTGCAGAAGAAACCCCAGAAGAAACTCGTGTAAGAATTCTTGGAGCAATTCCTGTAGAAATTCGTGGAGGAAGGCTTAGAAAATTCCTAAAGGAATCCAAAGAATAATTACTGCAGGAATTGCTAGATCAACCACTGGGAAAATGGCTGAAGGAATCCAAGAATAAATTCCTGTATGGATACTAGGAAGAATTCCTGGAGGATCCACAGAAACATTTCACGAATGAATCCCAGAGGAGGATTTTAAGGTGATATTTTTGTGAAATTCCTGAAGGATTTCCGAAGATATTGTTGGAGGATTCCCAAGAGGAATGGCTTGGATGAATCCCAGGAGAAATGCCTGTAAAAATTCTTGAAGGCATTTTTAGAGAAACCTCAGAAGGAATTCCTGGAGAAATACCAGAAGGAATGCCCATGGGAAGCTCAGGAAGACTTCTAAAAGGAATCCCAGGAGAAATCCGAAGAGGAATTCCTGAAAGAATCCCAGGAGGATTTTCTGGGGGAATCCTAGGAGAATTTTCTGGAGAAATTCCAAAAGGAATTCTTGGAGAAATCCCAGGAGGAAATCCCAGGAGAAACTGTCGGTGAAATCTCAGTAAAAAAAACCTGTGAGTATCCTAGAAGGAGTTCCTGGTGATATTCTTGATGAAATTCCAAGAGTAATTTCTGAAGGAATCCGAAGAGAAAATCCTGGAAAAATCCCAGGAAGGATCATTGGAGGAATACCAAAAGAAAACCATGCAATAATCCTAAGAAGAGTTCCTCTAGGAATCCCGAGGAGGATTTCCTGAAGGAGTCCTGGGAGAAAGTTCTGGAGGAATCCTTGGAGGATTTCCAGGAGGAATCCAAGGAAGATTTCATGGAGGAACTCAAGGAAGAATTCACGAATGAATCCCAGGAGGAACTCCTGGAAGAATCCCATGAGGAATTACAAGAGGAATTCCTGGAGGAATCCTCGCAAGAATTCCTAGAAGAATCCCAGAAAGAATTCCTGGAAGAATCCCAGGAGGAATTTCTAGAGGAATGCCAAGAGTAATTCCTGGAGGAATGTCAGGAAGAATTCCTGGGAGAACCCCTAAAAGAATGCCAGGAAGTATTTCTGGAGTAATCCATGAAAGAATTCTAGGTGGAATCCTAGCATGAATTCCTAGAGGATTTCCAAGCGGATTCCTAAGATAAATGCCTAGAGAAATTCCAGCAGGAATTGCAGAAGGAATCCCAGAAGAAACTTCTGTAAGAATCTGTGGAGCAATTCCTGTACCTATTAATTCCTGGAGGAATCCTTTCAGAATTCCTAGAGGAATTCAAAGAGCAATTTGTGGAGAATCCAAGAAGAAATTCCCGTATTATTACTAGGGAGAGTTCCTGGAGTAATCCCAGGAGCATTTCCCGGAGGAAACCTAGGAGGAATTCCTGGAGGGGACATTTGTGTTGGAATTCTTGAAGGATTTCCGAAAATATTCCTGGAGGATTCCCAAGAGGAATGGTCTGGAGGAATTCCAGGAGAAATTCTTGAAGACATTTTTGGAGAGTCCTCAGGAGGAATTCCTAAAGAAGTTCCTGGAGGAGTTCCCATAGGAAGCTCATGAAGCCTTCGAAAAGGAATCCCAGAAGAAATTTCTTAAGAAATCCGAATAGGAATTCCTGAAGGAATCCCGGGACGATTTCCTGGGGGAATCCTAGTAAACATTTCTGGAGAAATCCTAATTCCTGGAGGAATCCTAGAAAAATTTCCTGGAGGAATCCTAGGATAAATTCCTGGAGGAATCCCAGGTGAATTGCTAAAGAAATCTCAAGAAAAATGAGATTCTGTGAGATTCCTAGGAGGAGTTCCTGGAGATATTATTGGAAGAATTCCCAGAGGATTCCTTGGAGAAATTCCTGGAGAAATCCCAGAATGAATTATTGATGGAATACCCGAAGAATAACATGTAATAATCATAGGAAGAGTTCCTGCATACCAGGAGGATTTGCTGAACTAAATCCTGGCCATCCGGAAGAACAACCCACGCAACAGTTGATTCCAACACCAGCAGACGCCGAGCACACAAGCGCAGTACTCCCGGATGATTTCCAGAGAAACTCGTTACCCAATCATCACCTTACCCATCCTTGAAAAATGTGACCTCCTAACCTCGAGTTGCCCTAATTTAGAGTACATTGGCCTCTATTCAGAACTAATCACTAAAATTAAGTAGTTATTGCCTTCAATAAATTAACTAGATTTAAAAAAAAAAGATTTCCAGGAGGAATCTTAGGAGGAATTCGTAGAGGTATCCCAGTTGGAATTCCTTTAGAAATCCCAGGAGGAATTCCTGGTGGAATTCCAGGAGGAATTTCTGAAGAAAAACCTGTAAGAATCAGAGAAGGAATTCCGGGAGGAATTCTAAGTATGTATCCAATAGTCAAGAATTATACATAGATTCTTCAAAAATCCTTGAAATCCTTTAGTGGACCAATGTATGGACAAAGAATTAAAGATATGGACAAAAAATTATATGAGGTTCGCGTAGTTTCTTCAAAAATCCTTGAACTACCTTATAGATAAAATATGGTCAAGAATTTCAAGTAATCCTAAAATTGATTAAGTTTACATAGTTTTTTTTCGAAATCCTCGAATTACCTTAGCGAACCAAGATAAGAACAAAAAAAAATCTGAATATTTCTCAAAGTCGTTAATTTTTTATAGATTCTTCAAAAATACTCAAACTATCTTTGCGGACAAATAATTCCTAATATTTTTACGAATGTAGAATAAGAAATTCTACATTTTTAAAATATTCAAATAAACTTATAGAGCATTCACAAATGACGTAGCTTTTCCCATACCTATTACATGGTGCGCAGCAATTTGAGGAACTCCATTCTATCCCAAAATTGCTACGTGATTTATGGACGGTCCCTTAGAGGATCCAGGTATGAACAAGAAATTCCAAAAGTCAAGAATTTTACACAGATTCTTCAAAAATCCTTGAACTTCTCTAGCGGACCGAGATGTGTACAAATAACACTAGCTTACAAAATAAATCGAAAGTCGTGAGTTTCTATCAACGACCAAAATTTTTGATGCATAACTATGTGCTGATATCAAGATCGTGCAGCAAAAAAAATTAAGTAGAACAGTTTTTAAGTTTTTCCTGAAAATCGAGCTCTACAGTTTTCAATAATATGAAATTTACTAATATATAAATATCTATCGTTGCGATCAACCAATTTTCAATCCTTTTCCATAAATAGAAAGCTGAATACAATATGTTTCAATCATCTGAACATAATTTTTGAATCAAATTAGTGGGATTCGAGATATTGGTGATTATATTGGCCAATCTGCTTAAATGTGAGCGAATTTTCCATAAAATAATGGAGATTTGTATTTTTATTTTTCAGTAAGAAAATATCAATTGAAAAATTCTTTCTCATGGGCAAAAAAGTTCCTTATATTCCTAAGAATGAAGAATAATAATTTATACTATTCGAAAATCCTCAAATTACCAAAGCGCACCCAGATTTGGACATGGAATTCCTAGTAATTCTAAATGTCGAAAATGGCGGGTATGATCTCCTAACGATTCATAAACTATTTATAATGGGAATTGCCTCTACTTTCATGTGATTAGTGTTATCGTCGGGCCTACAACACGATATAAAAGTACAGAATGGTTATTGGAAGAGAAAAGTCAAAATTTATAACTATGGAAGAGCTCATGGATGCAAAAGCCCACTAAAATGACGTTTGAGTAGTGCCGCATTTACAGAAAATTAACTTTTTTCAATGGCATAGCACAAAAATCAAACGTGGGAACACGTGCCTTGATTCACAGAACAGCAGGCTGAGCAGCAGGCTTCGTCTTAGTGAGAACAATACTCAAAAAAGAAGAAGAACAATACTCAAAAAGAAGAAGAAGAAGAAGATATAAAACATCTCATCAATATTTTAGCAGAGTAACCATGCACTATCAAATGATACTTGTTTCCCAGAAATACTCAACTTTTGAGAATATCTATAAGTTTACTAAATTATCCAACAATGAATTTGATATAAATGATTGTGTTCATAATCGTTTTTTTTTCGCTCTGCTGTTTCTACCATTGCATTGATGTTATTGTTTTTCATTTGGTTTATAAGCAAAACAGGAATAAAAAAGAAAAATTGAAAAACGGTTAAAGTTTTTTGTTACAAATTTGATAATAAATGAAAAAAAAAATTTATCTGTTTGGATTCGAGCACCTTAGAGGTGAACAACTAAACGCACCGCAGTCGTAAATACAGAGCCAACGATGGAGAGCGAAAGTAAACCGCGTAGGGTTGCCAACAATGCCTCGACTCTTCTAATTTCCTCACAGGGTGAATGATTGAAATAAAATGATAAATGTGTGCATACGTCTTTTGCTATATTTTCATTTTATTTCACTGCTACTTGCACTTGTGATATGAACCATTTTTATACTATAAACAAAAGCGTTTTCAGTATGTGACATAATTTCAATTAGTTGGTAATGTATCCTACCATCACAAGACATTTTTGGTAACCCTGAATCCTAGCGCTACCCGCTATGCTCTTGCTCTTTCTCTGGATGAGAGAAAATGGGAGATTGGTTCCTCTCAAATTTGAGTAAATTTGAATGATTTTACCAAAATTACATTTTCTAAAAAAGCACGGTTTACAAAGTTTCATGCTGTAACATGTACTTTTTTTACGTTTACAGCATCTATGAACTTATAATAGTATTTGCACATGGGCTTTTGAGGATACATGACTTTTTTGTGTATCAAATTTGCAAGTAAAGTGCACAACCATCTACTTTTTGTCTGTAGATTTGATCGCTCTTGACCACGGTATTCAAATTTGGGATATCCTAAAATCATGAAATTTTTACAGAAGACTCTGGGATACCTGAAGAATAATTGCACATGAGGAAATTGCGATATTCGACCTCATATTCGACAAATTACGCAGAATATACCAAAAACCCATGAAATCCTCTCTCTCGTGAGAAGCGTGACCTCAGACCTTAAGCGAAATTCAGAGTGTTCCATGCGGTTTCACCGGCCCTTAGAGGATAATACCGCTTTCAAAGGGTCCCAGGGGCGTTCCAGAGTAATTTCATGGGGTTTCAGGAGCATTCAGGGAGTTTTAGAGACGTCTCATGGGTGTTCTAGTGGGTTTTAGAGGGTCCCAGGGATGTTCTAGAAGTGCTGGAGATTCAGGGGAGTTCCACGGGGTCTCGTGGGTGTCCCAAGGGATTTCACGAAGTTTAGAGGCGTTCCATGAGGTTTCAGGGACGTTTCAGAGTGTTGTAGCGTTTTTTTGGATTTCAGGAGCGTTCTATGACTTTTGAAAGTGTTTCAATGGCGTTTCAGGGAATTCCAGAAGTGTTCTAGGGGACTTCAGGGCGACGTAAAGGCGTACCAGGTGTGTTCCAGGAGATTTCAGGGTCGTGCCATGGGATTTCAAAGGCTTGTAGGGGCGTGCCAGGAAGTTTCATCTCCAGTGGGATTTAGGTTGTCCTAGAGGTGATCTAGGTGGTTTCAGCGGCGTTCCATGGCGATTTTGGGAGTTTCAGGGATGTTCCAGCGATTTTCAGAGAGGTTCAAGAGCGTTCCAGGAAATTTCAAGGGTGTTCCAGAGGTTTGAGGGGGTCCTAGGGACGTATCAGGTTGTTACATGAGGTTTCATGAGGATTCCGGAGTAGTCCATGGGGTTTTTATGTATGGAGTTCCAAGGGCGTCCCAAGGAATATATCCTTGATGTCACATGAAACCCTGAAACGCCTGCAATCCGTTAAACTTCCTTGCGGAAATTCTTCCAGAACTCTTCTAAAACAACCTGAAAATCTTTGAAACTCTGCTGATACATCCCATAAACATCCTTAGAAGCCCCAACGAACCCCCAGTACCTCCGATAACCCCTCCGAAACTCTTCTTAAACTTCTATTAAACTTGAAAATGGAAATACATTAAATTTATAACTGATAATTTAAAATTTCGTCTACTGAAGTGAACCGTTCAATAATTAGCGACCGAATCGATGTAAACAGTCATGTCTATATAGCAAGCTGAGAGTTTACTTCTCCATGGCGCCTGCTGAGTCCACATGCCTTTTGTAGAGCCATGCTCTCCTTTGGTCGTTGTGAACATTTGGTCAACTTGGCAGTCCTACGTATGCCCCTCGTGCTGCGCATTAAGAAGCACACTAGATCTTCTCCGATAAAAGGTTGCCGATAGGCATCATACCGGTGATGACTCAAAGTTCATCGTGCGATACGTGCGGTACGCATTTGCACTTAGGCACATAAGAATTTTCCAGCTTATCACGGTAGCTGTCGGTACGTACACCAAACAGGTTCCCCATACCTTAGTATGGACGAGGCCTAGCTAGAAACTTGATTTTTTTACATACATACAACATCAGCCACAATAGCTGTGCAGTGTGCAGTGTGCACTGACGCGGCGCTTCTCCAACTTCCGGTTGTTCACAACAACCACCAATTGCCAATGGCAGTTTCCAGGAGTTCATCCAGTCCTCAACAACCGCGATCGCATGTGCAGAACTCCACTTCTTCGATCGTAATATCATCAGAGAAGCCGACGATGGCTACGCTCACTGGGAACTTCAACTTCAAATAATTCGTCGTACATGACATTCTATAACACCGAACCCAGGATGGGACCTTGTGGGACTCCTGAGGTTATGCGAAAACATCTTCGACCCACTTCTGCATCGTACACTAAAACCTCTTTTTATGCATGTTATTTTTATGCACTTTCAATTTATGCACCTTTTTTTATGCCCTGCATAAAAAGAGGGAAAGCTACTCAGAGCCAATATTGTGCATAAGAATATTTAACAATGACGAGAACTATTGCAACAGTGGCCAAGGGGTGTTAACAGGGGAGAGCAAAGAAAGGTCACAGGTACGTTTTTGGGTGTTCCTGAAGGTCTCATCCTCATGTGCGTTACATGGGGTCCTAGTGGGTCTTATGGGGCTTTCGGAGTCATACCAGGAGGCAACAGAGCATTTTATCAGAAGCGTTGCGGAGGCGTTTGTAGGGGTTTTGGTTTAGGGAGATTTTTGGAAACAATTCAGGATGTTTCAGATCATTTTCGGCGTGATTCAGATGCGTTACGGAAGTGTTACGGAGGAGCTTTCGGAGGGTTCGGAGCATCTCAGGTGCGTTACATGTGGTCCGAGGGGGCTTAAGGGGGATTTTGGAGGCATTTCCGGACGTATCAGAGCATATTCGGCGGGATTCAGAGGCGTTACTTAGGCGTTACGAGGAGTTTTCGGGGGGTTCGGAGCTTCTCAGGTGCGTTACAAGGGGTCCGAGGGGATTTAAGGGTGATTTTGGAGGCATTTCCGGACCTTTCGGAGCATTTTCGGCGTGATTCAGAGGCGTTACGGAAGCGTTACGGAGGAGTTTTAGGGTGGTTGGAGCTTCGCAGGTGCGTTACATGGGGTCCGAGGGGGCTTAAGGGGGATTTTGGAGGCATTTCCGGACGTTTCCGGACGTTTCGACCATGATTCGCAGGCGTTACTGAGGAGTTTTCGGGGGGTTCGGAGCTTCTCAGGTGCGTTATATGGGGTCCGGGGGGATTTAAGGGGGATTTTGGAGGTATTTCCGGACGTTTCAGAGCATTATTGGCGGGATTCAGAGGCGTTACTTAACCGTTACGAGGAGTTTGACGGGGGACTTGGGGCCTCTCAGTTACGATACAAGGGGTCCGATGGGGTATAAGGAGGATTTTGAAGCATTTCAGGATGTTTCAAACCATTTTCGGCGGGATTCAGAGGCGTTACGGAAGCGTTACGATGAGTTTTCCCGGGTTTCGGACTGACTTAGGTGCGTTACATGGGGTCGTGGGGGTTTCAGGGGGATCTTGTAGGCATTTCAGGAAGTTTCAAAGGACTTTTAGAGACCCCAACACAATATCTTTTAAAACACCCCTTTGATTTCAAGATTGTCTTGAAACCCCCTGATACGACCCTGACCTAGAATGCCTTGAAACGCCCCTGAAACCTCCGTAATCCCATTGAAACGCCCTTGCAATCATCATAATCAATTTGAAATGCCTCTCAAACCCCTTTGGATGCCTTTAATAGGGTCCATAAACCCCTTGAAATGAACCTGAAAACCCATTGGAACGCCCCTGAATTGCCATCAAACGCCCTTAGAATGATCCTGAAACACTCTGAAACTCTCTGAAATGACTCTGAAATACCTGAAAACGTCCCTCAAACCTCTTGCAACGTCCTTCAAAAGTTCTTGAGATCCCTTGAATTGCCCCTAAAGCCCCTAGGAACGCCCCTGAAACCCACTTAATACTATTGAAATACCGCTGAATTCCCCGCAATCCCGTGGAAACATAAAAAAAAGTCTTGACAGAACGCCCTTGAAAGGCTCCTCAAATCCCCCGAAATTACCCCTTAAAACGCCCCTGAAGCCCCTTGGAACCCCCTTTTTGGGTTCTGAGGGAACTTTATGGAAATCCCCTTAGCCCCACCTCAATTGCCCAGGAGCAAGACCTGTTCTCGCGAACTAGATTCCCTAATTAAAGCCCAAACTTAATTTATGCATAAATTTCCCTCTTTTTATGCCTTTTTTAATTTATGCACATTTTTAATTTATGCAGTTCCAGTCATGTGCATAAAAAGAGGTTCCAGTGTATACAAGTACTCAATTCAAACCCGGATATCTTAGGAATATCTAGAAGATCTCTAGCAATTACTGTTCAACTGGTGCTAGATATCTTACGTCGTGGGCCACTATCTCAGTTGTTTTAGTAATCGACAAATCGTATGTGTATGAGGACGACGTCCCTTTCCGAAAGTCTAACTGGTTACTCGAAAGACCAGCTCTAGACCCTCCGTGTACCTCGACACTTTTTCAGCATTACAGTCAAAGAAACCTTGCGTTGATTCTTTTAAATCTTTGCTAACGTTTCGGCCCTTTACTTTATTCAGGGTCAAAAATTTTATTCGTTATTAATTTGGAGACATTTCAAAAGATACATTTACAAAATTTCTATGTTTAAAGAAAACATTTTTGATTTATTGATTTAGATCGAGTAAGTGAAATTTAAGAAATGTTGTAAAAGTATCTTTTGAAATGTCCCCAAATTAATAATGAATAAAATTTTAGGCGAAGATTTAAAAGAATCAAGGCAAGGTTTCATTGACTTTAATGCCGAAAAATGTTTACTAGATTTATCCCAATTTTTTTCCAGTAGATTGCCTGCAATTTATGCATGGATTCCTGAATAAAAAATCAATGGTTCTTTCAGAATTTCCTCTTAGATTTACTTCAAAAAATCTTCCAGAATTTTGTTTAGAATTCCTTTTAGAAATTTTCTCAGAAACATCTCAATTCTCCCAAAAGATTCTCATAAAGTTCTTATAAAAATACCTCCATATCCATCTCAAAGAATAGGTATTCGTTTTGGAAGTCTACCAAAGATTACTCCAGAAATTGCTTCAGAGAATTTTGTTCATTTGTTCAGAAAATTTTCAATTTTTTTATTCGGAATTTCCAGAGTTATCTCTAGATTTCATGCTTCTCTAAACATCCGTGGAGGAATATCTGAAGAAATCATAGGAGATATTTCTGAAGAAACCGTAGAAGCTATTCTCAAAAATTACCTTCCAAAAATTTTTCAAACCTTCGATGAAATTTTCCAAGGGATTCTTAGAGCAACTCTTGCAAGTATTCCAGGAATCATCGCTGAAGAATTAAAAGCAAGTCCATTGAAACTCACACGTTCAAAACTTTCGAGAAAACTTAAAGAAACAGTTCGATAAATGAAAAATAATTGTTTGCTCTACCCGAATTGAACCACAAAAAAAAACAACTTACAATTCCCGACGTACAAAGACGCCTCCCATCTGGACCTGGAGAAAGGGAAATATTTATTAACTTAATTGTCGATCCGATCGATATAAATGGGCAGTAATTTGTGCCTGTGCGGCGATCGTTCCGATTCCGGCGGCAACCACACATCGCAAGGCCCACGTTCGAAGCAGTGCAGTAGATTATCACTGCGCTGGCGCTGCTGGCTGGCTGCAGATGCAGTTTCTGCGTGGATTACCCCGCGCCGTGCCAGAAGGAGATAAACGTTCCAGCAGATTAATCCGTTCGTTTTTCTTCCTCGTTTATGTGCCGATTATTACACACATGCAAACTGCTGCCGGCAGCTTCAAGATTTTCATTTCAGCCGAGGTTATAGTTTTCTTGATGGGGATATTTTTAAAGCCGAGAATGAATTGGAATCAGATGTTGGGAAATTTGTTTTACAGAAACTGCTCCATATTGCGGCTTGTCTGTAGCACGTACCACGCCCTCTCGCGGCGGTTCAGATCTATTCGCTTCGCGCATCACTTGAATTCGTTCCAGCTGCGTCTGCTTATTCAGCACATTTCAGTCTTTCATTGACGTGTTATTATCCGGTGTTGAACAGAATGCACCACACCATATGAAGGTATCCAACCTGTGAGTCATATCCGAAGAATCCATGCACTTGTCCGAGAGGGAATAAAGTTAACCCAATCCGAGTGTAGATCTTAAATTTGCATAAATTCTGATTCAAGGTGCTTACCTCGCTCAATTTGTTTCGAACGAATGCACCTTATGCAATTATTACCGTCGACGCTCCCCGATCGATCGTCTACATGAGAAACCGCAACCCTCCATGGAGCGAAAACAGGTTCATGTTTCCAGAGGGCATAATCATCGTTGTAGAGCTGCTGAAGCCGTGCCATGATTGATCGCACCGCTAATATCGCATGAAGACTTTTCCACTGAACCGCTTGATGTAAGGTTGTTTCTTAACGCTGTGATTGCAGCCAGTTGTAAATGAGGAACAAAGTTGCTTGTGGAAAGGAATGACAGTTGAGGAGACTTTTTGAATCTTTGACGTTGAAGTGACGTTGTTGATAGTGAGATCATTGAAATTCACATTCTGGCCGTGTGTAGAATTTGAACAACTGAAAAAAGAACTGCCCAGGGTTGCAAGGAGTTTTGAAGAGTGCAAATTCAGTTATCAGAGAGTGTACATACCGACATCAGAGGGGTCTCATAAGGGTTTCAGGGGGACTTTAAAAAGTTTTCAGCGGGAATTTACTGCATTCAGGGAGGTTTGAAGGTGTTCCAGCAAACTTCATTTAAAGGTATGTCATGATGGTTTAGGGTTGTTTCGGGGAAAGAGGCCTCAGGAGGGGCTCTAATAAAACCCTCATGAGGTTGTTCTCTGAAGTACTTTTGAAACTCCCTGGAAACCCCCCATGAGCGTAGCCAGCTTTTCGGTCAGAGGGGGGGGGGGCAAGCACCCTTAGTAAATATGTACCTACTAGCTTTTATAACTAAACGCAACACGATGAAATTGAATATTATAATAACATTATATTCTAAAAGCTTTATTTAACCCTTCAGCACGTTAAGGAAAATTCGCCTGATCTACACAAATCAACGTGGTGCTGGTAGCGGTGACCAATTTCTGGGGAATTCAGGATTTTTATTTACTCTTGCATTATTTTGCTCTGATTTTTTGTCGATGTCTACAAAACATTCATCAGAAATTATAGCTGATTTTTTTTTTGGAAATAACGAACTCTTTTGAGAACTAACCTAGAATTTCCTGGTTCCTGTATGCGTCCATTTTAAATAATCTTCCAATACTATTCGCTGGAGAAATTCCTCCAGAAATATTTGAATTTTTGAATTCCATAAGGGATTTCTGTAAGAATTTTCGAAAATAAACCTGTACGAATTCCTGGATAAATTGTGGGAGGAATACTTAGTTGAATTTCTGAAGAGATCTCATGAGGAAATCCTAGATAAATTTCTGGAGGATTCCTTGGAGGAAATTCTGGAGAAATTCCTGGAGGAGTTCTGGGCGGAATCCCTAGTAAAATTTCATAAGAAATCTCTCTAAAAATTCATAGAGAAAATCTTAGAGAAATTTGTGAATCCTTGGAGGAATGCCTGTGGAAACTTCTGAGCAAATTCCTGGCGTAATTCCTGGAGGAATTCTTGGATTAGACCCAGCAGGAATTCCTGGAAAAAATCCTTGATCAATATTTTGGGTGAATTCTTGGAGCAATCCCTGGGAGAATTCTGGGAGAAATTCCTGAAGAAATATGCACAGGAATTCTGGGAGGCATTGCTGGAGAAATTTCTGAAAAAAAAAAATCCCTTGGGAAATTCCAGGAGGATTTCCTGCAAGAACCCTTGGAGGAATTTATGGAGGATTCCCTGGTGGAATCTCTGGGAATATACCTCAAAAAATTCGTGGAGAAATCACTGAAGTAATTCCTGGAGGAAGAGATTCCGTGTGTGTGTGTGGCGAAATCCCTGAAAATTCCCTGAAAGTATTCCTGGAGAATTTCATGGAAGAATCTCTGAAGAAATCCCTAGAGGATTTCTAAGAGAAATTCCTGGACGAACTGCGGGCATAATTCCTGAAGGATGCCAGGAGTATTTCGGAAGAAATTTCGGAAGAAATTCCTGGGGTATTTCCTGGAAGTATACCTGGAGAAAATCCTGGGAAAATTCCTAGAAAATTTCCCGGAGAATAAATGGAGGAGTACCTAGTGGTATTCCTGATGAAATTTCTTGAGGAATCTCTAGATGAATTCTCGAAAGAATTACTGGATGAAAATCTAGAGAAATCTCCAGAGGAATTCTTTTCTGTTATTTTTCTATTTCTGAAAGAATCCCTTGAGAGATTCCTGGAGAATATTCTTAAAGAATTTCGGAATCCCCAGAGGATTTCCTTGAAGAATCTTTGGAGAAACTTCTGGAGGATTCCCTTGAGGAATCCCTTAAGCCATTTCTGATCGAATCTCGGGAGAAATTCCTGGAGAAATACCTAGAGGAATTGCAGACATAATTTCTGAAAGATGTCCAGGAGCAATACCTGGAGAAATTCCTGGAGAAATGACTGGGGGAATTCCTGAAGAAATTTCTGGGGTTATTCCTGGAGAAAATTCTTGAGGAATTACTAGGGGTATTTCTTTAAGAATTTCTGGAGGAATCGCTGAGAGAAATTCTTGGAAGAATTACTGGATGAATTTCTAGAGAAATTTTGGAAGATTTCTATTTCTATTCTATTATTATTCTATTTCTGAAAAAATCCTGAAGGAATGTCTAGCAGAATTTCTGGAGAAATTCTTGGATAAATCCTCGAAGGAATGCCTTAAGGAATCTCTGGAGGAATCCTACAAGAAGTTTGAAAAGAAGTCCCTGGGGGAATCCCTGAAAAATTCCTGATGGTATTCCTCCAGGAATTTCCTGGAAGAACTTCAGAAGAAATCCCTAGTGGATTTCCAGGAAGAATCCTTAGAGGAACTTCTGGAGGATTTCCTGGAGGAATCTTCGGAGGATTTCCGGGAGGAATCCCTGAAAAGAATTTCCTGGAAGAATTTCTAAAAAAAATATCCACAAGAATTTCTGGAAAAATTCCTGGAGAAATTGTTCACATAATTTCTGAAGAATGTCCAGGAGCAATTTCTGGATCAATTCTTAGATAAATTGCTGGAGGAATTCCTGAAAAAATTCTTGATGTAATTCCTGGATAATTTCCTGTAGGAGTTCTTGAAGAAATTCCTGGATAAAATTCTGGAGGAATTCTGGAGGTTCTCCTTTGGGAATTGCTAGCGGAATCCTTGAAGGAATCTCTGGAGGAATTCCTTCAACAATTTCTGGATGAATTTCTGGGGGAATCTATAGAGGAGCTCTAGGAGATTTCTGAAAAAAATCCCCTGAGAAATTCCCGGAGGGATTTCAAGAGAAATCTCTGAAGGAATTCCTGGAAAAATCCTGGAACGAATTTCTGAAGAAATCCCTGGAAAAAATCCCTGAAAAAGTTCCTGGACGAGTTTTTTGCGGAATTCCTGGAGAAATATCTGTAGCGATTCCTGGAGGGAATACTGGAAGATTTCTTGGCGGAATTTATGGAAAAATTCCAGAAGGTATTCTTAGAAAAAAAATCCTGGAAGAATTTCTGAAGGAATCCCTGAAGGATTTCCTGGAGTAACTTCTGGATGAATTGCTGACATAATTTATGATGGAGTTCCTTGATTAATTCCTGGTGTAATTCTTGGAGGAAACCCTGAAAAATTCCTGAAGGTATTCCTGGAGAATTTTCTAGAAGAATTTCTGAAGAAATCCCTAGAGGATTTCCATGAAGAGTTCTTGGAGAAACTTCTGCAGGATTTCCTGGAGGAATCTTCAAAGAATTTCCTGAAGAGATTCCATGGAGAAATCCTTGGAGGAATCCCTCAAGCAATTCCTGATGGAATCTCGGGAGAAATTCCTGAAGAAATGCCTGGAGGATTTCCTGAAGTAATTCCTGAAGAAATTCATGGATGAATCTCTTAGGGAATTCGTATAGGAATACCAGAAATAATTCCTGAAGAAATCGCAGATGGAGTTCTTGAACAAATTCGGAAGGAATCCTTAGAAGAGTTTATGAAGAAACTCTAGAAGGAATCCCGGAAGCGATTTCAAGAGAAATTACTAAGGGATCCCCTAAGCAGTTCCTGGAGGAATTACTGAATCAGTTCCTGGAAAAAAAATCCTTAAAAAATACAAGGAGGATTTGCCGAAGGAACCCTTAAAAGAGTTCCTGAGAGAATCTTTGGAGGATGTTTTAGAATAACTTGTTCCAGAAAGAATCACAGAAGGAAGTCCCGAGTTAAGCCCCGCAGAAATTCTAGGAGGAATCCCTGGAGGATATCCTAAAAGAATGCCCGTAGAAATTAACGGAGGAATCTCTAAAAATACTCCTGGAGGAATCTCTAGAAGAATTCCTGGAGGAATTTCTGAAGAAATCTCTATACGCATTTCTGAATTAACCCTTGGATGAACTTTAGGGGAATCACTGCAACAATTCCCAGAGGATCCCTGGAATAATTCTTAGAGGAATCTCTGCAGAAATTCATGAAGGAATCCCAGTAAACATTTCTGAAGAAATTGCAGATGTCATCCTTGAAGAAATCCTGAAGGAATTCTAAGAAGAGTTCGTGGAAGAACTCCTTGAGGAATCCCTATAGCAGTTCCTGAAGAAACCCCTGGAAGCAATTCCTAGAGGCACTCCTAAGGGAATTCCTGAACAGTTCCTGGAGGAAGTATTGGAATAATTACTGGAGGAGTTCCTGAAAGAATTCCTAGAGGAACTCCTGAAGGAATTCTAAAAGTGTTTCAGGGGGAACCCTTGAAGAATTTTCTTTAAATAATTCCTGGAGTTGTTTCTGAAAGAAACACAGAAAATATTCTTGGGTGAATCCTTGGAGGAATGCTTGAAGGAAAACCTAGAGGAATCCCGGAAGCAATCCCATGAGGAATTCCTTGGGAAATCCCAGTAAAGCTTTCTTAACAAATTCCTGGAAGGATTTCTGTAGGAAAAAAAATGAAGGCATCCATGTCTGCAATAATTTTTGAACGAATTATTGTTGGAGCCTTTGGATGAACTCCCAAACAATGTTTTGTACAATGATTTATGAAACTCCTGGAAATTCCTGGAGGCACCATCGAAAAAAGCACTGGAACAATCACTGGAGGGACTTCTAAAGATATCCCAGGAGAAATTCCCGGAGGAATGTCTGGTGTAACCCATAGAGGAATTCTTGAAAAACTCTCTGGAGCAATCCATGCTAGAATCACTGAAGGAACCTAGGGGAAATTCCTTGCAGAAGAATCTGTAAAAAAATCTGAAGGAATCGTGGGAGGGATTCTTGAAGCATTTCTTGGAACAAACCCTAAAAAAAAAACTATCTGAACCCTGCAAGATGTCCATTGAAGTATTCACGAAAGAGAAACTCCTGGACATGTCCCTTGTGTAATTTCTGAAAGAAACCCTGGAGAAGTTCCTGAATAAATGCCTTAAGGAATTTCTGGAGATGTCCTTGAAAGAATTTGTAAGAAATCCCAGGTATTATTCTCTTAGCATGACGTTTGTTTGAATTGAATACAAGTGAAAATTCGTGTAGCAGTAGCACATAACTGCACTCTATAGCAGCATATAATTCTACAAAGTCCTTCTTTTTCCCTACCGGAAACTTGGCATGCTGTTTTTGTATTCCATGAATAAACATCACAAAATTTAACCATTCAACCAAGCTTGTTATTTGGTTAAATTCTATGATAAGATTGAAGTGGAGCTCTTGGAGAAGTACTTGGCGAAATTTCCAATGATTCTCAAAAAAAAAAGTTTGATAATTGTGGATAAAAACCTCAATTATTAGAATAGTCTAGAGAATAGTTTTTTTTTAATATTTTTTCTGGGAACTCTTGAATTATTTAGAATCTTTGAGTCGGCTCGAATTAAAAAAAAAATCTGGCCCCTTTGGCTACGCCTTTGAAACCCCCCGCAAATCTCTAAAAGTCCTTGAAACCTCAAAACTCGGAACCACATTGAAACTAATGAATTAACTTTCAATGATTTATTGGTAAATCCTGTACAAAGGGAGAGAAAGTCAATCAGTAAAAGTTAAATCTAGATCGATTCGACACTCTAAGACAAAAAGTTTCTCCGTGTTTTCCACTCGAAAATAGAAGAATTTTATTCCAATTCTACATCCAAACCACAAACATTAAATGAGATTCAATCAACTCCATTTATCCGCGAATCTGTACAAACAAACGATTTCATTTAAACCAGACATGGGCTAATGTATTCCTTTCCGAGCGTCAAAGCGAATAATAATTAAACCAACGGAATTGATTCATATTTTCACGCTTGCCTCCCCTCCTCTCCTCTCTCTCTTCTTGGCGTAACGTCCTCACTGGGACAAAGCCTGCTTCTCAGCTTAGTGTTCTATGAGCACTTCCACAGTTATTAACTGAGAGCTTCCTCTGCCAATGACCATTTTGCATGTGTATATCGTGTGGCAGGCACGAAGATACTCTATGCCCAAGGAAGTCAAGGAAATTTCCTTTACGAAAGGATCCTGGACCGACCGGGAATCGAACCCGTCACCCTCAGCATGGTCATGCTGAATACCCGTGCGTTTACCGCCTCGGCTATATGGGCCCTCCCCCCGTGCCACAAATTGAACCGCACAAAGAGCACCCGACTGCACCGCTTCGCATCCCATCGATTGTGAATGCAGCGCTAATAGATTCAGCCGAAGCAATTAATTGCCTCTGGACACCATCAGAGGATCTCGGAGAGGCACTCGGAGTTTGGAACGGCGACGACGGATGCAAACAACAACACTCCGAAGCAATTAAATGGAGGGGACCTACTTATTTGGCAGCAGTCGATGATGGCAGAAGGCAATCGACGTGATGATGGTTTTTAAAATTGAATTTTAAGCACCAACGTCGAGTTGAATTACGATCGCCAGACGGGGAAAGAAAGTTAACTAATTGAACGCGTTAACATTTTCTGGGAAATCATAAAATTTCGACTCATGAGCAACAATGATTTTCTTGAGGGAAATTCCTGGAAAATTTGTTACTTGGAAATATCGTAACAGATGGCGTGTTGCATAGTTGTGATCAATTCCCCATGTCACAACTCAGCTTAAGAATTCATCTGTTTGATCAACCGAACCAATCAAGTCTATCCAGTTCTCTGATCTTGGCACCATTAAACCGCTTTCCTTATTTATGGGAGCTAATCCCTCCCCCGGTACAAGTTTTTCATTAACGGCACAAATTGCATCATTATCTTGGCCGCCGATTGCCATGCAAATAAATTTCAGATCCGTTACGTAAGGGGTCGACACAACCTCGCGTACAAATCCTTCCCAAACGACAAACGACACACAATGCTTTAGAAGGAAATCCAACCGGTCTTCACACTGCACTCTCCGAGGAACGACCCAACAACGCAACAACGGGACAGGAGTTTGTACCTATATTCATGACCAAACTCGTAACTCGTCGTCCGCAGTACCGCGCGCAAGTCAAGGTTCGCGCCAATCAACGCAGATTCTTCCCATTCGCTCGATCGGCGATCGCCGTCTGCTGCCGCCAGGCCGCCGGGCAAACGATCGACAGACGACCAAAACAACAACTCGCTTATAATGGGCCCAAAACATGCGCCCTAAACCTCGAGCCAGCGAACTCGTTTCGACCATATTTGGCCAAAAATCTTTTCCACTAAGCGCATATGTTTGCCCCGCAGCGAAGTGAATCAGAAAATAGAATGCTGCGACAAAAATAACTTTTCAAAGAAGAAACCACGAAGACCAAAACAAGACAAAACGAGAAAAAATGATGCACTGGAATTCGTCCATTCAGATACCATTACCTAAATGGAATTTTCATGTGGTTTTAAGTTGGAGTATGAAGACCCCTATAAACCCCAGGAATATCTCTGAAATCCCTCAAAACTTTTTTGATAATCACTTGAAGCTTACCAGAAAGTCTGTGAAGCCTCCCACAACTCTTTGAAACGTGTAGACACGCATCTGAAAACCTTTGGAGCTGAAGCTCACCAGGAAGTCTGTGAAGGCCCTTAGAAACCCTAGGCATCCCTCAGAAACCAACTGAAGCCTTCTGAAATTTCTCTGGAACGTCTTGAAACTCATTGGAACCGCTTCATAACCCCTCTCCTGAAAGCCTCCAAACCCCTTGAAATCTACGGAAAAGTTTTTATAAAACCCATGCAAGGCCTCGAAACGCGACAGAAACCTGTCTGAAACCCGCCTAAAGCTGACCTGGATATCCGGTTCCCAAGAACCCCTCTGAAATTGTCCGAAACACCCTGAAAAGCCTTGCACTACCTCTGAAACGCCCTGAAATCCTCTTGAAGCTCACCTGAAAGTCTTTGAAGCCTCTTAAACTTCCGGGATATCCTCTGAAACGCATCTGAACCCTCTGGTACTCCCTTAAGCTTACCCGAAAGCCTATGAAGTCCCCTACAGCCACTGAGAATCTACTATGTAACCCCCGGAACCGCCCTGAAACGCCTCTGACGAATGAATATAGACGAAACCAGCTTTTGATGACAAAAGCTTACACAGATAAAAATAATGAGATTTACACGTCATGTAAACTTCTTTTTAGTCATGTAAACTTAGTGCTATGATGGTTTACATGATATATCACATAAATTTATGTTATGTGTCATGTAAACACTCAGAGCCATGCTGAATTACATGACATATAATGAATATTTACATGATATTTTATGACTTTTACATGATATGTCATGTAAACTTCTGTGATATCCCACGCTCCAAACATATACATCATATGTCACAGAATTTTACATTCCTTTTTCGATCTGTGTAGGATATCGTCCTCTCAACTATGTAAGTAAAGTAAATCTTGGCGTAACGACTCCACTGGAACAAAGCTTGCTTTTCAGGGTAGCGTTCTCAACACTTCCACCAGCGATGCAGATGATCTTCTTTATCACTGTTCCTACAGAAAATCTTTCGGTTGTTCCTCCAGGAAATTCTTAGGGAATATCACTAGAAATTCCTATAGGGATTCCTAGAGACATCCTGGAAGATATTTCTTGAGAAATCCCGGAGAAAATTCCCAAAGAAATCTCAGATAATTCCCAGAAATAATTCCTGAAGGTATCCCGGGTGAGATTTACTGAAGAAATCATCGAAAGAATTTCTGGAGAAATCCTGAAGGAATTCCTGTAGAAATTCCAAACGGAGACATCCAAAAGGGATTTCTACAGACATCCAAAAAAAATTTCTATAGACTACCTGGAAAATATTTCTGAAGATATCCCGGAAGGAATTCCTGAAGAAATCATTAAAGATATTTCTGAAGAAATCCTGGAGGAATCCCAGAAGGAATTCCAGAAGAAATACCTGAAGGAATTCCCTTGAGAAATCCCGGAAGGAATTCCTAGAGTTATCTTTGAAGAAATTCCCTGGATAAACCTCGGAAGAAATTCTTGAATAAATCCCTGAAGGAATTCTTGAATACACCTGGAAGAATTGCCCAATATATCCAAGAAGAAATTCCTGAATAAACCCCAGTAGGAATTAGAGTATAATACTGAAAGGCATTTCTTGAGGAATCCTGTACAGAATTCCTGGCGAAATCCTGAATGGAATTCTTGGTAGAACCCTGGAAAGATTTCCTGACGGAATCCCAGAAGGAAATTTCCTGTTCAAAACCCAGAAGGAATTCTTGGATAAATCCCGGAAGGAATTCCTGGAGACATCACGGAAGATTTTTTTTTTTGAAAAAATCGTAGCAAATTTTTAAAGAAATCCCGGAAGGAATTCCTAAAGCTGTCCCGGAAAGAATTCCTGAATTATTCTCAGAAGCAGATACTGGAGAAATGCCGGGAAGAACTCGTATGAAAATCTCGAAAGAATTCTTGGAGGAATCTCCGAAGGAATTCCTGGAGGAATCCCCGAAGGAATTCCTGGAGGAATCCCCGAAGGAATTCCTGGAGGAATCCCCGAAAGAATGGATTTCTTTCAAGATTAATCTTTGTTTCAAAAGATTAATCTTGAAACTTCCGGAATTCCTCCTGGAATTCTCTAAGGGATTCTACTGCACAAACTTGTATTCTTTCATGTATTTCTTCAAACATTTCTAGAAGAATCCTCCAGAATTATAGTCAGAATTTCTTCCACGAGTTTTTCAATGGGATTTCTCCGGAAATTCTCAAGAAACTCTCCTAGCGATTTATCCAGAAATTTCTGCAAGCTTTTTTTTTCAAAAGATGTAATGCCAAGATTTTTAAATTTTGAAATTCGTTCAGAAATTCCCCAAGACTTTTCTTTAAAAGTTGAAATTTGTGACCAGAAACCTTTGCAGAAGTTATTGCTTGAATTTCTTTAAGTTTTATTCTATTCAGAGATTTTCTCTTTTCTCGGGCATTTCAATATATTCTTTTTGAAGTTCCTCCAAGAATTTCTCCATTGAAAGGTCCTTCAGGTATTCCTCCAGGCATTGCTTTGGATTTATTCAGACCTTCGGAGATTCTGCAGATATTATTCTAGAATCTATTCTTTAGAATTTTCCATGAAAGTTTCCAATAAGCTTTCCTATGAATACCTGTAGAGAGTTCTCCAGTTCTTTCTAGCTCTACCTTGCTGTTATTTCAAAGATTCCTTCGAAAGTTCATTTTTTAAATGTCGTCAGTGGTTCTCTAACGAATTCTTCCAAGAGTTTTTTTTATTGTTTGTGAAGGAATTCCTTCAGAAACTTCTCCAGGTAGAAGTTCAGTGATTTTTGTGTACCAGCCCTCTCAGAGATTGTACAAGAAATTCCTCCAGAGGTATGTATCTCTAGGAGTTTTTTTAAAGCATTTCTTCAGAAAATCCTCCAGGGCTCCTTCAGCAATTTATTCAAGGATTTCTTACAAAAAATCCAAATTCGGCAAACATTTGTTTTAAAGATTTTTAAGAATTCCTTTCAACAGATGTTTCTCATACATTTTTCCTTGGAATTACTTGCAGAGTTCCTCCATAATATCAATTTTTGTCTTAGAATTTCTCCTAACATTTTTCAAGAATTTCTTCTAGGAGTTTTCCCAAGTAACAATGAATGCTGAACAGTGAGAATATTAGCTGAACAATAGCTGGTAAATGGTGTCAATGGCTGAACACAATGACAGCTGAATATTGGTCTGAAGTATGGCTTGTTCAACCTCTTTAATCAGCAATACATAGATAGCTGAATATCATGTTGAATAGAATATTATTCATCTGGGTAATCAGCTTTAAAACATACACCAACATGCAGAATTAATCATCAGTTGTTCAACGTTTAATCAAATAATTTTTGACAGCTGACCCAAGCATGGTTTTCGTGAAGCCTCAATACAGACTTTGTTTTACTTATGTTCTTGAATATTCAGACACAACAAGTAATGCTCTTGTTTTCGAGGATATGTATACAATTGTGTGTGACTCCCTGGGCATAGTGTATCATTGTGCTTGCTTCACAATATACAAATTCATGCAATGGCAGGCAAAGAAAGCCCTTCTATTAATAATTGTGGAAGTGCTCAAAAAACACTAAATTGAAGCGGGGCAGGCCAAGTCCCAGTGGGGACGTGGAGCCATAAAGAGGAAGAAGAAAAAGAAGAAGGAGAAGAATGATAAAGATAGGCTGACGAAAGTGTTTTTATTTTATTTTCACACAATAAATAAATTTAATTGATTACTGATTAAGCGCCTTCCAATGAACCTCAAATCAGCTAAAGGTTGAATAAAATCACCAAAATTAGATGCTTAGGAGCTGAATAAAGGATTGTACCTCTTGTGCTCAGCTTTTGTTCAAATGAAAGCTGATTTAAAATAGTTGGAGAAACGTTTGTACAGCATCAAATTGTTACCTGGGTTCAAAGGTATCTCCTGAAATTTTTTTAGGGATTTTTTGGGAATCCTCCAGGGATTGCATAGAAATTCCTTCAGGGATTCCTTAAAAAAATCTTCAGTATTTCTATGCGGTTTCTGTAAAAAAAATCCCTGGAGAAATATCTGAACCAATTCAACAGGGATCTCTAAAGACATCCAAAGAGATATTTCTGATGGAATTGCAAGAGCAATTTAAAAAAAATCTGTGAGCAATTTCACAGAGATCCCTAAAGGGGGAAATAATTTTTCAGAATAATTTCTTAAAAGCTCTTTGGAAAAATTTTGAAGAATTCTGTTTGCTGAAACTCCTGAAGAAATCCCTAAAATTTTGGAAAAATTTCTGGAGAAAAAAATCTCCTCAAAAAATTTTCAGAAAGAAACCCTGAGGAATTCCGTGATCAGGAAGGCGTCCTAAAGTATCAGCTTGAACATCTCATTCTATAAACGTATTAACGTGAGTACACTTCAGCAAAACTTCAGTAAAATCGCTGTAGAAATCTAAGGATGAAGTTTTGATTAAATCTCTGGTGGAATATCTGAAGCAATCCCCGGGAAACTCTTGAAGGAATCCCCGGTTGAATTTCTTAAGAGCTTCCTGGAGAAACTTCTCTGCATATTGTTTATGGAATACATAAAAAAAAACAGATGAATTTGTAGAAACATTCCATCAGAAATCTTTAAATAAAATACTTGGACAATTTTCTGAAAGTTTTCTAAAGAAAACTGTGATCGAATTTCTGAAAACGCATAACTAAGCGTTTGATAAAATCCCCATCTTGCGATATGTTTGAAGCAATTTGCGTCGAAATATCAAGGCAATATTTTTTAATAAATGTTTAAAAGAATCCGTGGAGAAATTATTGGAATTATCTCCAGAAAAATGCACCAAAATCTCCGAGGAAATTTCTAAGCGAATCCCTGGAAGAATTTCTGAAATAATGTTTGTAAGAATTTCTGATGGAGTATCTGAAAGGTTTTCTGAAGAAATCATTTAAAACATTTCTGTAGGAATCTCTGATTTTCTTAAAGAATGACTAAATGCGTTTATCAAGGAATCCATGGGTGATATCCTCAACTAATTCTCGTACGGATCCCTGAAAAAAAAACTATGGAAGATTTTTTGAAGAAATTTCTGGAGGATGCTCTTCGAAAATTCCGATGGAGAGGAAATTCTGAAGCGATGCATGGAAAATGTTTAAAAACAACTTTTTTTATTATGAATTCGTGGATGACTTTCTGAAAGAAATTCCTGGAGGATTTTCTTTAAAAATCCATGAAGCAATATCGGAAGGAATCCAGGAAAAGTCCAAATTACTGAATGCTAATGAAATGTCAGTTTGGTCTCAAGAGCTTGTTACTCATTTAGTAAATGCAGTAACCTCGATGACATCACACTGTTCACAACCGTATGGTCGTTTTCAATTTTGTCGCAAAACTTTGATTTCTGGTTAACATTACGTTTCTTTCCGAGCATATGGTCGGTCCATCGCCAGGGCCATCGTTCTACATAAACACCATGCTTCGGTAGGCCATAAATTTTAATTCCTGTAAACTTGTTCAACGTTGCTGTTGTTGTTGCTGCTGCTGCTGCTGCTGCCGCTGCCCTTCTCCAACAGCCCCGCACAGCACTGCTGGAAGACACACCCACATGTGGGAAAAATGCAAACAGGCTCTCGCGCGGCCGCCGGTGACTCGCGGTTGAGCAGGACGACGAAGTCCGTTGAGCGTTTTAAGCAAACCGAGCGAGCGCGGAAAGCAATCCATTTTCAAGGTGTGCGGTTTCGAGCTTCTCTGCGTGTTGTTCTCTTCTTGTTGATTCGCGAGAATTGCAGCATGTTTCATGTTTTCTGGGGCGACAGACAACAACACGGCATGCAATTCTAAGCTGGTTGAGGGACGGCCGCCCCGGCCGGAGGGAATGACTGGAGCGGTCTGCCGCAGTCCAGTCGGAGCCGGTTCATCGGGTGGTGTGATGGCCATGTTCGGATGCTGGGGATAGTCATAAAATGTTGCGCTCATTTCTTCACGCTTGGTTTTTTGCTTTTGGTGTTTGTAGTTGAGGAAGAAATGGAGACATTTTCAGTGTTCAAGGAAATAGTAATTGAGTAGATCGTCGAGAGGTTTATGCACTCAACTGGATTTCATTGAGAATTAACAACATCAACTTTTCGGTCATCTTCCTAACAACTTTTAATATAATATGAGTACTGGTATTTTCTTTTTAGCATTATTTTCGTTATTTATTTTAAGGTTTTTGAGGGTGATTTTGACTAAGTAAATTCGTTTCTCAATTTCATTCCAAGCGAACTAAAAAATCACTCCCGGGGTCATTTAAAAGTATGATGTTATTTCTCCGAATTCTGCAAATATTCCTCAAGAAATTTTCGCTTCTAGAATGTATTCATATTTTTTTGTGATTTCTAGAGAATTCCTCGAAGAAATCCCTAAAGGAATCACAGGAAGTATTTTTGGAGGAATCCTGAGGGATTTCAAGAGGATTACTCTATAATTCTCATAAAGAAATACCTCCAGTGCTGTTTCCTTTAAAAATTCCTCCGAAAGTTCTCGTTGTAGTTCCTCCAAGGATTTCTCCCATGACTCTTTCAGGATTTTTTCTCTAAATCCTCCTAGAATATCTGTTGAAATTCCTTTAGAAATTCTACTTGTCATTCCTAAAGATGTTTATCGATACCAACAGGGATTTCTTCTATGATTCATCCTAGTAATCCTCTTGTGATTCCTCTAGGGATATCTCCTAGAATTTCTCACGGAATATTGCTAGCGGAGAACCCCGAGGTTTTATGCTAAGAATCCTCAAGTAAATCCTGCTGGAGGATGCCCAAGAGTAAACCCCAGCTAGAAATGTTGAAATGTTGTGAATACCTGCAGAAATCTTAATGGTTCCTTGGCTCCTAGGAAATCGTGTATTAATTTGTGATAGTATCTATAGAAATTCATGGAGAAATCCATGAAGAAATCACTGCGAAATTTCTGGAGGAATCTTAGGAAGAATTTCTGAGGGAATTCCAACAGCAGTTCCTGGAGGAACACGAAGAGGATTTCTCCAAAGATTTCAAAAGAAATTCTGAAGAATTTTTGTTGTGATTACTTCAGTTATTTCTCCTTGGATCTCTCTTGGACTCCTCCAACCTGTTGAAGTTCCTTCAGCGTTCAGGCCTGTTGAAATTACTCCAAAAATCTCTCCTATGAATCACCCAGGGACTTTTCCATGGATTTCTTCATGAATGCCAGATTTATTTTTGTTTATTTAGAGTCAACTCAAAGATCAATAATTTGAAGATCCTAAAAAATATCTCAAAAAATAAACTATGTCAATAATTGAGGTTATCACCCATAATTATCTAACCTTTTTTGCTCAAAAACCACAAAAAAATTCACCAAGTATTTCTCAAAGAGAACCACTTTAATCTTATCACACAATTTTACTTGAATGGCTTATTTTTTGATGTTTATTCACGAAGTACAAAAACATCATGCCAAATTTTCCAGATGTGCCGGATGCGGTTCCGGTAAAGAAAAGAAGAACACCGAAAACAAATGGCAGCTATAGAGGTAGTAGCACATAATTCATGAATTTTCACTAGTATTCAATTCAAACAATTCAGGTTCTCAGGATCTTCTCCAGGGATTCTTTCAGAAATTCCTCAAGGGACTTCTCCAGGAATTTCTCCCTCGTGAACTCTTCCATGGGTAGGGTTCCAATAGTAATTGTTTCAGGGTTTGTTCCAAGAAATGCTTCAGGAATTCCTCCCACGATTTCCTCAGACATTTTGCAGATAGTTCCGCAAGCATACATCGACGAATTTCAGAAAATTTAATCACAGACTGTTTAAAAATTAATGCAAGAATTCCTTAAAACATTGGACAAAACATTCTTTTGGGAGTCCATCCAATGATTTCAACAATAATTCGTCTAGAATTGATTGCAGACATGGATTGTTTCATTTTTTTTTTCTAGATATTCCCACAAAAATTCTTCCAGAAATTTGTTAAAAAAAAACTTTCCTGGAATTCCTAAGGAATTTTTCAAGGGATTGCTTCCGGGATTCCTCATGGGCTTTCTTCAGGGATTTCTTCAGATTTTCCTTCAAGAATTCCTCGAGGGATTCACCCGAGAACTTTTCTGTGTTTCTTTACAATTTCTTCAGGAATTCCTCTTGGAATTATTTCAAGAATTGCTCTAGGACTGTTTTGGGATTCCCTTAGGAATGCATCTTCCAGGATTGCTGAATTGTTTCCAGGATTCCTTCTGAGTTGTCTTTAGGAATGCCTGCAGGGATTTTTTCAGAAACTGCTACAAGGATTCCTCAAGGAGTATCTTCACGAACTTTTCTTAGGATTCCTTAAGAATTTCTCCAAGAATTCAGTCTACGATTTCTTCAGGAATTCTTCCTGGGATTCCTCCAGGAATTCCTCAAGTGATTCCTCCAAGAATTTCTTCAGGAATTACTCAAAAAGTTATTCCAGGAATTCCTCTGGGAATTGCTGAAGGGGTTCCTCTAAAAAAATCCTCCAGGGATTCCTACATAAATGCCTCAAGAGATTCCTCTAGAAATTTCTCCAGGAATTCTTCTAGAGATTCCTCCAGGAGCTTCTCTAGAGATTCCTCCGAGAATCCCTACAGGCATTCCTCTAGGATATCCTCCAGGGATTCCTCCAGGTATTCTTTCAGGAAATGCTCCGGGAGTACTTGCTGTGATTCTTTCTTCTTCAACTTATTTAAAAATTCCTCCAAAGATTCCCCCAGGAACTCTTCTTAGGATTCTTTCAGGAATTTCTCCTTGTATTCTTTAAGGAACTCCTCCAGAAAAGAATTCAGAACTTCCTCCAGGAATTGTTTAGGGATTCCTTTGGGAATTTGACGTGAAATTGCTTCCGGGATACCTTTTGGAGTTTCTTCGGGAACTCCTGCAGGGATTTCTTCAGGAACTGCTGCAGTTTCCTTCACGAGCTTCCCTAATTCCCTCAGAATTTCTCAAAGAATTCCTCTAGAGATTTCTGTAGGAGTTCGTCTGGAGATTCCTTCAGGAATTCCTTCAGGGGTCCCCCTAAGAATTTCTACAGGAATTCTTCCAGGAATTCCTACAGGAATTCTTTCAGGAATTCCTTCAAGAAATCCAGGAAAACAAGAATCGTTTCAGGGATGCCTCCCAGAATTCCTCCAGGAATTTTCGTAGGCATTCTTCCAGGAATTAATCCAGGAATTCTTCTTGGATTCTTGCAGAAATCCCTCCAGAAATTCCTCCAGATATACCTCCAGGAATTCCTCAGGAGTTCTTCCAGGAGTTTCTTCTAGAAATGCTTCAAGAATTCTTCCTGAGATTCCTCCAGGAGTTCATGCAGATATTCCAGGATTTCATCAATGAATTTCTCCAATGTCTCCTCGAGGAATTTCTCCCGAAATTACCCCAAGAGTTTCTTCAGGGATTCCTCAAGGAAGAAAATCTAGGAATACCTTTATAAATTCTGTCAGAAATTTATTCATGAATTTCTCCAGGATATCCTTCAGGTATTCCATCAGAAATTCTCCCAGGTTTTTTTTTTCTAGGAATACCTTCTGGAATTTTTCAAGGGATTTCTCCAGGAATTCTTCCAGATTTTTCTCCAGGAATAGCTGCCGCGATTCTTTCAGGAATTCTACCACGGTTGTTCCAGAGAATTCTCCTAGGATTTCCTCAGGCATTCCTTCAGGAATTCCTTCAAGGATTTCTCCAGGAATTTCTAAAGGGATTTTATTTATAGAAATTGCTCTCAGAGTTCCTCTAGAGATTCCTCCAGAAATTCATTAAGTAATTGTTTAAAGAATCCCTCTAGAGATTCTTGAATTTTTCAGGGATTCGTCCATGCATTTCTCCAGAAACTTCTCTAGCGATTCCTGCAGGGATTTCTCCACTAATTTTTCCAGGGATTCCGCCAGGAAATCCTCCTGAAATTCCTCCAAAAAATCGTCCAGAAATTCCTACAAGGGTTTTTCAAGGAAATCTTCTAGGGATTTCTTCTGAAATTCTTCCAGTAAATTCCCCAGGAATACCTTCACGATTTTTTTTAGGCATTCCACCAGGAATTCCTCCAGGAATATCTTCAGGGAATACTCTAGGGATTCTTCAAGGGATTTCTTCACAAGTTTCGCCAAGGATATCCCCAGGGATTCCTTCAGGAATTCCTTCGAGAATTTCTTCAGGAAGTCTTTTTGAAATTCCTCTAGAAATCGCTCCAGAAATTTCTCAAGGGATTTTTCAGAAATATAAAAATAATAGAAATAGAAACCTCTCAGAATTCCTCAAGAGATTCATTCAGAAATTCATCCATTAATTCTTTCAAGGAATTCCTTTAGAGATTACTCCAGGAATTTCTCCAGTGATTCCTCTAGGAAATCCTCCAATAGTTCCTCCAAGGATTCTTCCAGGAAATCCACCTGGAACTCAAGGGTTTTTTTTTCAGAAACTCCAGAAATTTCTCCCAGCGTTCCTCTGGAAATTTCTTCACAAATTCCTCCAGGGATTGCTCCAAAAATTCATCCAGGAATTTCTTCATAAATTCCTGCTGGGTCTCATCAAAGAATTGTTCCAGAAATCACTCCAGAAGTTATACCAGGAATTTGTCCAGAAGTTCCCCCAAGAATTCCTGCAGGATTCTCTCTAGAGATTTCTTCAGAGATAACTCCAGGGATTTCTCCAAGAATTCTTCTAAGGATTCCAGCTGAAAATTTCCCAGAGTTTATCCAGGAAGTACATCAGATATACTTTCAGAAATTCCTTCAGGGATTGCTCCGGGAATTGTTCTATGGATTTTTCGATAAATTCCGATAAATCATCTTTTCCAGGGGTGTACCCATGAATGTCTCCAGCATTTCCTGATGTTTTTTTTTGAATAACTTCAAGAATTTCTGGAGGAATTCCTCCAGCGAATAGTATTGGAAGATAGTTTTAAAAGGATGCAAACAGGAACCAAGAAATTATCCAGGGATTCTTTCAGGAATCCCTCCAGCTGTTTCTTCAGAAGTTTATTCAGGAATTCCATTAGGAATTCTTACAATAGGTGAAACAATAAGCCCTCCAGGGATTCGTCCAAGCACTCATGCAACAAAAGAGTCACGGCAGCGCAGGTTTCAATTGCGTAGAAGTCACTGTGACTTGCTTCAAACGTATAAGCACTTACATGCTAAAAATGCTTTCAGATATTTTTCCTGGGAATCCTTCAGGAATCCATCCAGGGAAGACTCTTTCGGAATTCTCCCAGGGATTCTTTCCGGAATTTCCCCAAGTAACACACAGGTTATATAAAAGTTACGACAGCGCAAGTTTTGGTTGTATAGAAGTTTAATTTACGTTATTTCAACACAATGTTATAATTACGTAAAATAAACTTCTAAACAACCAAAACTTGCGCTGTCGTAACTCTATTATAACATGTGTGTTGCTTGGGTCTCTAGGAAATGCACAAGGAATTTCTTCTTGAATTCCTCCAGACATTTCTTTTTGAATAAATTCCAGGATTTCTTAAAAAAATCCATTATTTGAGAGTTTTCGAGAAATACCCGCAGGAAATTCTTCAAGTCATTTCCTTCAGGAATTCTCACAGGAATAGCTCAAGGGTTTCCCCTAGTGATATTTTAAGGCTTTCACGAGAATAACTTTTTAAATTCTTCCAAGGATCCATCTGGGAATAAGTTAATTGACATTTCTTTAGGAATTTTCCGGCAAGGATGTCTCCGGAACAATTCAACGGAAGGTATATAAGAATATACCTAAATAGAGATCCAGAATGCTCCACGATTGCTTATAAGCATAGAAAAACTGAATGATTAATTACTGAAAGAACCCCAGTTAGTCATGGAAGACATTATGTAGGAACTGGAAATAAAATTGAAGGAAATCATGAAGAAAATTCTGGGTTGGTCCTCAGAAGGTTCGTAATTTCCAAAAGAGTTCAGCTATAATTTCTTAGGAATGTTTTGCAGATATTAGACAAAAAAAAAACAAAAAATCTGAGCTTCAGAAGAAAAATGCAGGAGTTAATAATACACCTAAATCTTCCAGAAATTGGCCAGCGCTACCAGTACCACATTGATTTGTGTAGAACAGGCGAGCTAATTTTTTCAACGTATTGTACAAATTACAACGGCTTAACTGCTGAAAGTTAAATACTGCTTTTAGAACTTAGTGTTATTATATTCAATTTCAACGTGTTGCGTTTAGTTACAAAAGCTCACAGGTACAAATTAATTTGCTAAGGGTGCTTGCCCCTCCTGACCGAAAAGCTGGCTGCGCCCTTGCTAACATCCATGGAGAAATCAATAAACCACGAAAGGAGTCTCTGGAGAAATGTCTGAAGGAATTCCAGAAGATGTATTGAAAGGAATCCATGGAGTAATTTTTGAGCCCCAGAGAAAATCCTGAAGAAAAAAAAATAAAACAAACACGGACACGTTTATTGCTTCCAGTGAGCTATTTGCTCTATTTGAAGAGAGCACGACACTATACAATGGCCTAGCATGCAACGCCAAGTGGCACAGATGAAAACTTTTCTTGAGAGCTACGGTGGGAATCGAACCCACGCTACTCAGCATATAAGAATTAATTAAAAAATATTGCGCAAATAAGAATTAATTAAAATTTCTAGAGAAATCCGTTAGCAGCATTTTTAATTTTTTTAAATTTTGGGTGGATTTTCGGGAAGAATTCACGGAGGAATTGATAAATGTAATTTGAAGAAATCATTGAAAGAATGTCTGAAGAAACATTTAAATTTCAATAAAGATTTCTAGAAAAAAGACATTCGAAATTACTAATGCAATTGGAGTAGAAGTTTCTCGGGAGTATTTCTGTAAAATCTTCCGAATATCCCAAAGATTCAGAGTAGACATTTCTAAAGGAATTCTTAGATGAAATCCTGAATTTTATGGACGAATTCTCAAAAAAAGCTTTTGCAGGGATTTCTGTAGGAATTTTGGCTGGAATTGCATAAAAAATCACTTCGTGAGAAATTCCTGGACACATTTCTGCGGGAATTTTCAATAGGGTCCCCGAAATTTCTCCTGAAGATATTTCTAAAAAAATCCATGAAGATTTTCTGGATTTCAAGGGAGACTTCCTGAAGGAGTTCGGAAAAAATCTGAAGAAATTTGCATTTAATCTGAGATTAAATATGATAAATTATGTTAAATTTAATTTTACCGTAATTAACAACTGCAAATGTACACAAAGTGTATATTATTACTGTTCACTGATCGTTCCAGCAATAATGAGCTCACCGTCTTGATAGCCGTATATTGCACATATATATTTCCACTCTCATCAAGCATCGTCGAGTATTCAACCCGCTTGTCTTCAATCGAGCGAACAAAACGTGATTCAGTTATCTCCCGCGCAGCGCGGTTCGCTTGACCTCCAATCTTCCCTTCCAATTGTGATGCCTCCCTATCCCACGTTTCATCACCCTACGCTTTTGAATCGATTCGCGGCGCCTTGCCACTCAAACTCGATTCTCTGTCTATTATGTTCTGATCTTCTCGCCACCACCATCCATCGATCCATCTGGGTGACCACCCGCATATCGCTTTCACTTCTATCCACCCACACAAACCATCACATCGTATCAGGTTCTTACTTTTGATTTCAATTCGAAATACGATAGGCCAATCACACAGTGGGTCACCGCACAACCTGCTCATCTGCGCAATTAAGGTCGGAACCCACCGCTCGCCGGCCGCCGCGCCCGTGAGGAATCTCCGGTGCAATCAATAACCTAACATCAGGGCGGGCGGGCGGTGTTGGTTGATCGTTGATGCGATAATCACTTTCGAACGGTACGTTGCTGTTGAACAAATCTATGAAACCTTCACTTACCTTGAGCAGTGCAATTACCAGCTGCAGCGGACCACCCTGGAGCACGATGGTACTAATGGTGGTCGCCACCAGGGGCGCCGAACCGGACCCAGCAGCTGCCAGGGGAGGCGGCGTCGGGGCTACCACTTGGGCCAGATCTTCGTTCAACTGCCGCTGGAGTTCGTCCAGCGGGGATAACCCATTGTTCCCGGTGGGTTCCATCTTCTCCGCGCCCGAAATGAACTAACTTTTTCACTGATTTTTCCTTTCACCTTCAACAAGATCACCCACAAATTTTCACGCACTGATCTATTCCCGATGTCGCTCGTTCCAGCTAACGAATGGACGGCTAATGCACTCTCACGCACAGAAATCGGAAGTTCAAGCTTCCTGCGCGGACGCCTTGGACGCCCAGATACACACTCTGATCGCTCTGATCGGGATCGAGTCGGGTGGTTTCACACACTGATGCGTTGTTAGCTGCAAACACCGAATTTCACAAATTCATTTTCCAACTTGGTCTGAACTGATCGTCACCGGCAGAGAATAAAACACCAAAAATCGGCTCAGTGACTCAGTTTTATATTCGTACGGGGCGCGCACGCGGTGGGCTTGAATCAAACAGATGAACTTTCAAAGTAGATATATGTACATATGTAGTATGTATGTGTTATATGTCTAGGTGTGATCTATGTACGAACTCCGAAAACTTTTATTATTTTCATAGAGCTTTCTGAGAGTTCCAGGGAGGTTCTATGAGCGTTTTTTAGGACTTCTGAAACCTCTTTGAAACTAAGAATGCCTCTAAAGCCCCATGAATCTCTAAGAAAACTCATGATATTGAAGCATATCTGAAAGTCTCTACAAATCCCCTGAAATCCCCCAAAACCCTCTAAAGCCACCCGAAATCTCATCTGAAAATCTTATGAACCTCCTGACACCCACTTAATGCCCACGAAATCCCTCGAAACCCACTGTAGTGCCCCTTAGGTACTCTGAATTCCTCCAGAACATCTCGTTGTAAAACCGCTCTGAACCCCACTATGAAGCCCCCGCTGAAAAACATCAAAAACCATAAGTCACAATTCTCTTCATCGGTTCGGCCTCAAAAATCTTCCCGCTTTCCTTTAATTCTACTTATCTAACCTGATCCCGTTAAACCGCAAGGAGGTGCCGAGGCCCGTGGTGCAGTGGTCCACACGGTCGCTTCATAAGCGGATGGTCATGGGCGCCGGTACTTTGTCAGTTGCTTAACCCCCCCCTCAGCGGCTAGCACTTGACCCTCTTCTGAGCTCTCATAGCTCTAAATGACCCGGATAATTGGATATTGACGAAATGGCAACTCATAATGGACCCTCTATTGGACCGGTAACAGGAACAGCAGCCACAAATCAACATCCTCGTACTCATCATTCTACCATTGACAGGGTAGGAAAGTGACAGCCGCACATAGGCAACCAGTTCGATAGAGTAATGCGGGGCAAAAGTTCGCACCTAACAGACTTCACAAAATAACTATTGAACGAAAAGAAAATAATATCGTTTTTCTTCGTTAAACGAGTCCCTATCATGTTGCCTTCAAAACGTAGTACTAGATTTTTTTTGCGTCCCTTTTGTAGTTTTAGTAATACAATTTTTAAAACAAGTACTCCAATGCGAACTTTTGCCCCATAGTGGGGGCAAAAGTTCGCATTATGCGGGGCAAAAGTTCGCACCTTGTACAGGGTAGTTTATTGGTGTGATGTTCATTTATTTCATGTTAATTCATGTTCATCTTTTCACTCTAGCCATGAAATCTGTTTCTTTCTGTTCTTAGAATTACGACCCAACTGGAATACGACGTGGTGTTCAGCTTTTGTATAGAGTGTGTTCCACAACTTCCACAAGACTTCCACAACTATTAACTAAGAGCTGTCCTTTACAGCGTTACTGAAGTTGTCAAAATACATTGTGGGGTAATCATAGAGATACGTGTTGCACAAAATGCATGAAAAAAATCAAATATGCAGTAAAACTGTTGAACGGGACTGTTATCGAATCTTATCCCCGTCAGTATGGTGATGGATTATAACTGTGAATTTACAAACTAAGCTATGAAAGACCCCGGTAAAATACATGAACATAATACCTTCAGAAACATACGAAGAGACACGACGAGGATAACGAAGAAAATGTTTAAAAATTTTTTTTAGCCATTTTACATACATTGATTTAAATGCGTGAACATAATGTTTGCTTTACAATCAATCTTCTTACAAAACTAAGTTCAGACCCTCTGTCGCCACGATTTCAGGGTGCATACTACTCATGTTATGCATATATAGTAGTTTCTATACGAAATTATGATTGCTTCAAAGATTCTGTAATTATATTGATGTACTAGACTCAGAAATCTAGTGCGAACTTTTGCCCCACTGTCGAGGTTTTAACAATGTCCCTTTCTGCAAGAAGCACTAGCAGTTTATTGTTTATCCGAGTGCACCTCGCGAACTACTATGGAATAACAGTTCTCCGACATCAAGAGGTTATGTTCTTCTTCTTTTTCCTGTTACTACAAATTCTTATTCCAAAAGGTCCAAAAGTTCTATTAAAACACCGAGAAACACTTTTTTTCGCATTACTCTGTCAAACCCTAACGAAATCGTTCCAATTTTTATTGACGAGTTGCTGACCTGATTATGTGTCGAACAGATTTGTTTGGGTTCTTAACTCGTGCTCAGAAAAAGACCCACTGCGAACTTTTGCCCCGCATTACTCTATAGTTGAATTAAAATAGAATACATTTAGGCGCTGTACAAAAGTGTAAGTGCAGCTGCCAATTAGAATCGCTCACGTAGTGCCCTAGCGGATAAAAGAGCAGTAAATTAGGTTAAATGGTTAGAAATAAAAAAAAACCCAAGGTGTCTTTCAATTTGAATCGTTGAAACATGTGTTTTTTATATCCAATTTAACCCTTCAGCGCGCACGCTGTTGTAAAAAGTACAACGCTACCAAAAAACATCGCTTTTCGTATACAGCGCGAGCGCAGTGCAGTTTCGGATGCTTGATGGCACGCGTCCTGGAAGGTTAACACAACTTTTATACTCGTTGTATTCTTATCCGTAAAGATATAATGAATCTAAAATGAATGAAAGATACGATAACTACTCAAGAAGAATAAGAAATTGACTGTCAGATGACATCGTGGTCAGATCACTTCATGTTTCTAAGGTGCATCAAAAAGCATATTTCACTCTGTTTCTCTAGTTTTTTCTAACTCTCCCATAGGAGTGCACTATTATTAGTTCTTATTCACGCTCCGTTCTAATGCTCTTTCTTCCTCTGCTATAATAATTCAGAGATTCTTGACAAACTACGGAACACTATTGAAGGAATGGGTCCACAACAGTGTTACGCTTCACATAAAATTCAAAAATTTTCCATATAGAAGATTTTCTAAATCATGACGGCAGAAATCCCTGAAGGAATCCCATGAGGTTTCCCGACGCCTAGAGGAATCCCGGAAGAAACATCTGAAAGAATCCTGAGAGAAATCCCGTCTGGAAGCTCGGCGGGAATCCCTGAAAGAATCACAGAAGAAATCTCTGAAGGAATTAGTGGAGAAATCCCGGTAGGAATTCCGAGAGAAATTCTTGAAAAAATCCCGGGAAGATTCTTTCAAATAATAAATACAGGAGTTCGTTCACTTACCTTAATGAATAACCATTGAATTTACTGAATATATCTCAACAGAAATCTTTGACAAAATATCAGGAGGCAGGCTTGTCTATACTGGAGATATGAAAAATCTACTCTTTGGATTTACGCTACTCTATCCTCTACCCTATTCTCTACCCTGACTCTATCCGAACCCTTCACTCTAACCTCTATATTATCCTCCATCCTACCGTCTACCATACCATCTACCCTAACCCTTTACCGTAACCCTCCATCGTACCCTTTATCACCCTTTACTCCAACCCTCCACTCTACCCTACCTTTTACTCTACTCTCTACCCTACCATCTATCCTACTCTCTATCCCACTATTTACCCTAACCCTTTACTCTACCCTGACTTTCTATCTAACCCTTTACCCTACCCTCTACTGTCTATTCTAACTCTTTCCCCTACTATGTACCCTACTTTCAATCCTACCTTCTTTCGTAGCGTCTACCGTCTACCCTACCTTATCCACTATCTTATCTTATACATTTCTCATCACCCTAACCATCTACCCTATCGTTTAACCAACCCTCTACACTGCCATCTTTCCTAACGTTTCTTTGGGGCCCTACTCTTTACCTTGCACTATACTCCAATCCTCTACTCTATCCTTCACCCAAACCCTCTTCCCGACCGTGTACCCTACCATCTATCCTGCCTGACCTTCTACCATACCATGTACCCTATAATTTATCCTTCTACTAACTACTAACTAAATTTCCCAAATGGAGGAGAACGTGCCTCTGGAGCCGACCTACTGATATCCTTCTACTCGTTAAGTCCGATCGATAGATATTTACATTGTGTAGTATCCGAGGCACGGTAAAGGCTGGGTATGCTGCGCAATTCAGATCCCATTGTGATCCACTAGCCTCTGCCGAGCAACTCCTATCCCTACCTCCTCGCGGTACCGGCTGGAAACTATGAGCAACCTTTGAGTAGATCGGGTAACCAACCCCGGTGGGAACTTTGGTCGTAGGCTGACAGGAAAGGGGGGGGGGGTTTGCTTCGGCAAACCTGAGCGTCTGTTCTCCAGGAGGAGCGGCTCACAACAGCGTTTGATCCCCATGTTAGGGGCGGCTGATCTACGTCCGAGTGCCAGGGAAGGACTCTAAGCTCAACTGTGCACTATGGTCCTCCGGAAAGTAGGGGGTTGGTGTTAGGCCCTACGAGTCAGCCGTAAAAAAACATTGTAACGGAAAATCAGCAACAGAATAATACGAACCGAGATCAACGGCAACGACCCCAGCGAACAAAACGAACTTGCGATTGGAAACTCGGTACGTGGAAATGCCGATCTCAACTTCATTGGAAGCACCCGCATACTCGCCGATCTACTGAAGGACCGCGGGTTCGGCATCGTACCGCTGCAGGAGGTGTGTTGGACAGGATCCATGGTGCGAACGTTTAGAGGTAATCATACCATCTACAAGAGCTGCGGCAACAACGCAGCCGAGAGCACCATCGGGTACGTGGAACGGAATCGACGGAACGAATGGTTCGACGAAGAGTGCAGAACGGTTTTGGTGGAGAAGAACGCAGCGAGGGCGGTAATGCTGCAGCAAGGGACTCCATAGAACGTGGAACGTTACAAACAGAAGCGGAAACAGCAGACCCGCCTCCTTCGGAAGAAAAAGCGCCGCCTGGAAGAAGCGGAGTGTGAAGAAATGGAACTGCTGTGCCGTTGCCAAGAAACACGGAAGTTCTATCAGAAGCTCAACGCATCCCACAACGGCTTCGTGCCGCGAGCCGAAATATGCAGGGATAAAGACGGAGGCCTCTTGACGGACGGACGTGTGGTGATCGAAAGGTGGAAGCAGCACTTCGATCAGCACCTGAACGGCGTGGAGAACGTAGGCACGGGAGCCCACGGCAACGGAGGAAACGACGACGCCAGTGCAGCGGAGGACGCAAATGAACCAACTCCCACGCTGAGGGAAGTTAAGGATGCCATTCACCAGCTCAAAACCAACAAAGCAGCTGGTAAGGATGGTATCGCAGCTGAACTCATCAAGATGGGCCCAGAAAAGTTGGCCACCTGTCTGCATCGGCTGATAGTCAGGATCTGGGAAACCGAACAGCTACCGGAGGAGTGGAAGGAAGGGGAAATCTGCCCCATTCACAAGAAAGGTGACCATTTGGAATGTGAGAACTTCAGGGCGATCACTATTTTGAATGATGCCTACAAAGTGCTATCCCAGATCATCTTTCGTCATCTGTCACCTAAAACGAATGAGTTCGTGCGAAGTTATCAAGCCGGCTTCATCGACGGCTGGTCGACAACGGACCAGATCTGTACCGTACGGCAAATCTTCCAGAAATTCCATGAATATCAGGTCCCAACGCATCACCTATTCATCGACTTCAAAGCGGCATACGACAGTATCGACCGCGCAGAGCTATGGAGAATCATGGACGAAAACGGCCTTCCTGGGAAGCTGACTAGACTGATTAAAGCAACGATGGGCGGTGTTCAAAACTGCGTAAGGTTTCGGGTGAACTATCCAGTTCATTCAAATCTCGCCGGGGACTGCGACAAGGTAATGGACTCTCATGTCTACTCTTCAACATCGCTCTGGAAGGTGTGATGCGACGAGCCGAGCTCAACAGCCGGGGAACGATTTTCACAAAATCCGGTCAGTATGTGTGCTTTGCGGACGACATGGACATTATTGCCAGAACATTTGGAACGGTGGCAGAGCTGTACACCCGCCTGAAACGCGAAGCAGCAAAGGTCGGATTGGTGGTGAATGCCTCAAAAACAAAGTACATGCTGGTAGGCGGAACCAAACAAGACCGGATCCGTCTGGGTAGTAATGTTACGATAGACGGGGATACTTTCGAGGTGGTAAAGGAATTCATCTACCTCGGATCCTTACTGACGGCTGACAACAATGTGAGCCGTGAAATTCGGAGGCGCATCATCAGCGGAAGTCGGGCCTACTACGGGCTCCAGAAGAAACTGCGATCGAAAAAGATTCACCCACGCACCAAATGCACCATGTACAAAACGCTAATAAGACCGGTGGCCCTCTACGAGCACGAGACATGGACCATGCTCGAGAAGGACCTGCAAGCACTCAGAGTTTTCGAGCGACGCGTGCCAAGGACGATCTTCGGCGGCGTGCAGGAGAACGGTGTGTGGCGGAGAAGGATGAACCACGAGCTCGCTGCACTTTACGGCGAACCCAGCATCCAAAGGCGGAAGGATACGATGGGCAGGGCATGTTGCAAGAATGCCGGCCAACAATCCTGCAAAGTTGGTGTTCGCGACAGATCCGGTTGGCACAAACAGGCGTAGAGCGCAAAGATCGTGATTGGCGGACCAGGTGTAGCGTGACTTGGCGAGCACTGGGCGTGGCCGAGGATGGAGAGCGGCAGCAACAAACCGATTGTGGCGTACTATTGTTGATTATGTCTTATCTAAAATGTGATGCTGAGCAAATAAATGTAATGTACGACGACCATGGGGCTTTTATAGAGGGGATCAAACGAAAGTCTCAGACAAATCCAAGAGAGAGAGGCAAATGAGTGATCTAGGCTGTCTGGGCGGTTTTAGACAGCTTAGGCGCTGTCCATAAACTGCGTAGACTCATTTTTGTCCGTCTCAGACACACCTCACCCCTCCCACCTTGTAGGCTTTTGTACATACAAAATTTTCGAAATTTGTTTGAAGCGTAGACTTTGGCCAGACACCCCCCCCCCCCCTGAAAGTCTACGATGTTACAGGGGTGTCATGGGGGTTCATGAGAGTTCCTGAGGTCTCAGAGATGTTCCAATGGGCCTCAGGGGGTCTCATGAGAGTTCATTGGGGCTTTCTAGGGTTGTTTCAGAGGATTTTAGGGATGTTTCATGGGGTCTGAGGTAGGTGGTGAAAGGGATTCCAGGGGGTTTCATGGGGTCTCATTAGAATTCCAAGGGGTCTCAGAAGGTCTCTGGAGAATTTATGTGTGTTTCAGGGGGACTTATGTGCATTTATTAGTGGGTTCCAGAAATGTTCCAGAAATCTCAAGGGTATTTCAATGGGTCTTAGGTGAGCTCAGGGGATTTCAGGAGTTTCAAAGGCATTTAAGGGGTCTCAGGGGTTATCAGAACGTTTCGTGGAATCTCAGGGTCGTTTAGAGGCGTTCAAGGGCGTTTCTGGGGGACTCAGCTGGTTTCAGTGGGTTCTAAGTAATCTCAGTGATGATTCAGGGGATCTCAGTAGCACTCATGGCGATTCAGAGTAATTTTAAGGGTACTTCAGAGGGTTTCAGGTAGGGCATTTTATTTAGTTTAAATAAATCTATAAGTTTTTGCTGTAACCATTTTTGAGAATTGTTCAAATGATTGCAAGGCGTTCACACATAAGACAAAATAATATTCACTGAGTTCTATGGGTTTTTCCGGGCGGAAATTTTAAATGTTAAAAATACAAAAAATAGCATAAATTTCACGAAATTTATATTTCTTTTTCTCAAAAACCACACAGAAATATCATGAAAACTTAAGTTCAAAATTTTATGGAAATTTGCGCACGATTTATTATTCAAGAGATTCTATCAAATCTCTGAACTATTTCAAGAACTGGACTTTCTTCCAGAGTTTCTCGAGAGGAATCAACTCGAAGAGCTTTCCAAAATTTTTCTTAAGGTCTACCAGAAATTTCTCTTAGTGGGTTCATGATAGTTTTCCAATAATTTCTTTCGGTATGTTTGCAGAATTTCTTCCAGATTCTCGTGGATTTCCTACGTTGTTTCTCAGGTTTTCAGAGTTTCTTCTTAAATTTCCCAAATATTTCCTCCTGGGATAAGTTCCATGATTCTCCGGGAATCAAGAACAAGAAAGAACAAGAACAAGAAATCTCGTTAGTTAATCCCAGGAGACATTTCGAGATAAACTCTTTGAAAATATCCTGTAAGAACTCTGGCAGCCATTTTTAAAGAAATCCCAAAGGGGGCTTCCAGAGTCTCGGGATATTTTTTGGTAGAGACTCCGTGAAGAGCTCTGGGACAAATACCAAGAAAACCTGTAAGGAAATAATCTCTGCAAGAAGTTAGATAAACAACTACAAGTAAAAGACTTGAAAATATTCGGAAAATAAAACACGGAACGAACTCCATGGGAAATACCAGCAGTAGCTCCTGCAGAAATTCCAGAAGCCTCTCCGAAAAATCTTAAGGAAAGTCCAGGATAAATTCTGTAAAAACTCTGAGATACCTCCTAGGATCAACGCCGGGAGGAATCTTCTGAGAAAACTCTGAGAGCAACCTCGAAAGAAATCCCGCGAGAACCTTTGGGATCTATACCAGCAGAAACTGAAGCAGAAATCCAAAGAGAAGCTTTAGAAGGAAGCTATCGGAATTTTGGTTTGAATCGCAGGAGAAACTTCGGGACAAAATTCCTGAAAAAATAATGAAAACTCCTTAAAACCCTTGGAGGAGCTTAAGTAGAAATCCCAATAATAACTCCTTCAAGTGGAATTCCAAGAGAAACACTAACAAAAATTACGCGACAACATCTGCGGTATATCCTGAGAGAAACTCTTGTGAAGATCTCGGGGTGAATCCTGGTAGAAATCCACTGAAACTCTGTGGGCAGTACTGGGAAATCCTCTAGAGAAATTATGTATGTAGATATGAGTATTCTCGAGGAACAATTCCGGAAAGAAATGTTCAAATCTTGGAAAAATGCTGTTAGAAATCCGGAAGAATCTCCAGAAGGCATTCAAAAGGGAATACGAAGAAGAATGGCGTGAAAAAAGACGGAAGGAATCTTGTAAAATCCCTGGGAGGGATTTCAAGAGGTATTTCCAAAGAACTTCCAGAATGAAAGAAACCCTGACAGAATTTCTCTAAAAATCATTGTAGCCGATTTTCTAGATGGATACACTGCCACTATATAATTGGCATTTTTTTATTCATACTCACGATGCAGTAAACTCTGTGGACTCTATTTCTTAGTAGATTTACAAGTAATAACATTCGCTACTTTTTATTCATCTCAAGTAACAATTCCATTGCTGCTTGGTTTTGTTTGATGTTTATTAAGGTTTAATTACAGCAATAATTAAAACTCACAGTTGTATGACTGCTTTTATGAAAACCATTGATAAAATGTTTTGTAGTATATTGAAGATATCCATAAAGCCAGATTTTAAGAGATAACAAAACACTCCGATATGTAAACCCTCTGGCAATCATTATTACCACAATAAAACTGTTCATACTCTCAACAGATGGCGATCCGTTCGATTAGTAACGACATCTGTTGGTGGAAAAGCAGAAACTACGACACTGCTAGGTTTATTGCGGTCATCATAAAAGTAAATTAGCTTTCGTTTTATTTTCGTTGATTATGGTCGTCGCCATGTTAAAGAATTAGCTTACGTGAATGGAAAATAGTTAATTTTGCTAAAATTAGCAATGAATTGATAGTTTGCCACCACTTTCATAACATGCTCACCTCTCTCTGCTGAGTTTTCTTGTGATTCGAGATAGTTTTACCAAATTCACAAAATGATTTATTTCATTCCTAGATGATAATATTCACTATTTTTGAAGCGCATTAATTTTATGATTCTGCAACCCCAATATTCACGGTAAATTCGAATGCGCATAAGCCTGCCAGCACTAAAATATTACTTTGAAATGATCGCTTTCTACTTACGAATGATGTATACTTCTTGTGGGGTATATGTCTGACAATGATCATCTCTCAGTGTCTGCAGAGTCTTGTCCCTCAACATGTTAACGGACAATTGATAACGCACGCACATTGCCCACCCGGGGTAACGCCTACGCTGTCGACTGACAGCTGCTGATGAGATCATAGCAGGCCACGGCTCTGCCTCTTTCTTCGGTCAGCGTTCGCCCACGTCGAACGTGCTGCAGTGCATCGGGTCGCTGCGCTGGGCGATTCTCATCGAGAACCATAAGCTAAATTCCCACACTTCTGAACTTTACGTGCCATCGAAGAAGCTTCTCTGCATCATGAGCTGTCAAAGTTTTCGTTGAAAAAAAAAACAACAACAATCGAGAATGGAAAATTTTCAACTAGGTTTTAAAACGGGTTTATTGCAACTCTTAATGAGGTTTGCAAAACCTCTCCGAGAGTGGTCCACTTAGCCGGAAGATGCTCTTAAAGAGGTTATCAAGAGGTTTTGATGTATGATTCAGCTTTATTGCAAGTTTTATAAAATTTGTCATGAAGATCTCTTGTAGAGCCGTACAAAACTTAAAATGTTACTTGGGATACGAACCAATGTTTTTGTTGATGCCATTTTCAAAAGTTTGGTGAAGAATATTGCAAAACAAAACATGAAAAATAGTTTCAGATAGAAGCTCATACATGAGCAAAATTTCATTTGAATTGAAAAAGGTCGCGTCTACGCGATTTGTGCATTCAGCTGGAAATGCTCTACAGACAATAAATTGAGGGGCCCAGATGCAAAAAGGTGTAAGTAATCATTTTGTAAAATTTGAGCTGAGCATATCATTTTTTTTAGATTTCAAGCTTTCAGGCACTTTTAGGATTATTTTTACGATGATTAGCAACATTTTCAAAAAAAATCGGAGAAAATTGGGTCAATTTCGAAATTCTATAGGGTCTGGGACCATTTGGGCAGGAGCACCTATTTTGAGCACTTTCTGATATAACTCAATGATTTTTGAACCAATTGATCTGACACGATGAGATGCGTACAGTATCTAGCCAAGTACAAAAATTCAAATCAATTGATTTGACATTGACTGAGTTATAGCAGCAAGTGCCTAAATAGGTGCTTCTGCTCAAATGGTCCCAGACCCTATAAAATTTAGAAATCGACCCAATTTTCTCCGATTTTTTTGAAAATGTTGCTAATCATCGTAAAAATAATCCTTGTATGGAATGAAAAATTGATGGAAAACTTTAAAACCTCATTTACTCGAAAGTGCGTTTTTGTCACTTACACCCCTTTGCTTCTAAATCCTCAGTTGTAGTAGGTCGAAACATGGAAAAGTTCAACGGTTGTGTATCAATTACACTAGTTTACAGCATTTTTGAACTCGGTAAGCTGATGATCATTTTTGGTGCAGAATCATGCCCTGAGTTCGAAAACGCGAAAGAAAAAAATTACAGTAGAGCGGAAATTTTTTCGACTTTCCATACAAGGTTGATGATTTGAAATCGATTTTTGTTCTATTTTTAAGCAAAGTCGCTCACTTCAAACATCTCATTCTCCGTAATCAATGCTCCGATTGAGCTGAAATTTTTACTGTAACTCGCCTACATATGATATGTCAAATAAACGTCGAGAAAGAATTTTTAAGTTGGTTTTTTCTTATTGAAAAAAATACATTTCTTCAAAAAATTTTGGGAATTTTGCTAAAATATAAGAAGATTGTCCCTAAAACTCGCCAATATCTTGAATTTCATCAATCTGACGCAAAACCTGTATTCAGATGATCGAATGGTATTGTATTCAGCTTTTAATTTATGGAAAAAGATTTAAAATTGGTTGAACAAAACGCAATATATTTGAATTTTAGTAGATTATATATTTTGAGAAGTTGCAAAACTCGATATTGAGCTAAAACTCAAAAACTGTTCTACTTAAAAAATTTTGAAGGTCGGTTTCGAAATCAGCACTTAATTGTGCTTCAAAAATTTTGGTCGTTGACAGAAGTTCACGACTTTCGTTTTATTTTGTAAACTTGTGTTATTAGTATCAATAGCTTTAAAACTAAATATTGTACTCCAAATTTGTTGTAGATTTCACTGTTTGATTCCCGAACCCCCTTTCCTGCCGTACGAATATAAACCTGAGTCACTTTGGTGGAAAAACTTGATGTTTCGTGCCGGTGGCGATGACGGCCACCACTACTGGGCGAGTTTCTGCTCTGCACGGTTTTTCACGGCTTCACAATTTTCATCGACCAGCTTCTCGGCTTCAAGCCTGGCCACAACGGCTCGGTGGCGCGTCGATGAAGATGATGTAGGAATCCAAAAATAATCGCGCGCAAAAATTGTGTAAACTCACACTCACTAACTCAACTCCGCCGGACCATCAGCCGTAGGTACCAGAGCCACAGTGTCCGGGGTTGGTCAAGGGGGAGGCGCTACTTTTTTCACACTTTCACGCACGCACGGTAGCGGATCAGCGCGGATCACGACCCTCTCGGTGGCGGCGCTGGCTGTGTGGGAAATCACTTCACTCGGCTTCGGAAAAATAACGATTCGCGCGCGTTCCAGCAAAACACAGCAAACTCTCACAGCAGAAAGAAGCGCGTTAGGAACACTGGCTGACGCACATGCAAGCCGTTGAACATGGACAAATAAATTACTACACACAAACACGCGTGGGAGGGTCGCAGGGCGAGGTGCAGCAGGATCGAACAGAGGACGCGCGGATTGGTCTGCGTTTTTCGCGGAAAAAATCCCTCTAATAACTTGGGATTTTTTTGTTTCGTTTTAACTTTAACTTTCTTGCGCTAAGGGGGTCGTCGTATTATTGTTCGTCGAAACCGATCTTTACTCACGGGGTGCACCAAAGAGACTGACTCGCGCAGAGTTTCGCCTCACGAAGGGTGGTGCTCCATACTCACTCTAGCTGGGTTGGGTTGTGGAGTTGGGGTCTCTCTGGCGCTGGCTGGGAGGTTCGCTGCAGCATCAGCAGAGCAGCAACGAGAGCGAGAGATTGTGTTGCGCGACAATATGGAATGGAGGGATTGCATGCCGCGTGACGATGCGATCGTACATCGAATGCATAACTGCGAGGAAACGGATGATAGGTGCAGTGCAACTGGTGTTGGGATTAAACTGATGAGAGGGATTAAGTAGTAAGCGATGATTTATGGCGGAACGCAGGGCAGCTCGAAAATAGATCACACTTTGTAGTCGATGAGGATGACTGCATTCTGTAAATGCGATGAAAGAAGCCGATTATCGTGTGAAACTGGAGGGAGAAATTCAAATACATCTCTATTTCTCATGTGTGGCTGTTTAACTGCCTCATGAATTTCTTACACTAAAACATCATTCAAATTTGTTTCTTAATGTTTCAATTTTAATCATTGCTGTAATTCATGAATGCAAATGGAAAGCGTTGGGCTACAAAACGGTGAGTCGATAAGGAGAGTGTCCAACACAGCTCTGGTCCTCACAAGTTCCTACCTCATGCTTCTACGGGTCAAGCGATGACAAAGACCGCCAGCTAAGAGTTGTGTGCTTAGCTGGTAGTGCAGCCTGGGCACTGTTGTCCTTCTGAGTTCAGCTAGATTGAGGAGGTACGACCCGAGCGTCTGTTCACCAAGGAGGTGCGGTACAAACAGCGTCTGTTCTGGCATCGAGCGGCTGAGTAAGAAACGCTGCACCACGCCCAGCTAGATCCAAGGTGGTAGCCCTTCAGCGTGGTCGTCCCAGTGTTGGTTGGGACGTTAAACAGAACTGGCACGATGGTCCTCCGGCGAGACAGGAGTGTTGGCGTAGGCCCAATAAGCCACCCGTAAAAATCCCCATTGCGAATAACATAGGAGAAAATACGACTCGATACAATCGGCAAAGACCCACGCGATGAAATAAGGACTACGATTGGAAACTTGGAACATGGAATTGCAAGTCACTAGGTTTCGCAGGATGTGACAGGATAATTTGCGATGAACTACATCCCCGTAACTTCGACATCGTGGCGTTGCAGGAACTTTGTTGGACTGAGCATGAGCATGAGCATGAGCATAGATGACCGTACAATTCGTAGTTGCTACTCCGTGATTGACCAGAACAATCGAAATTGCACAAGGAACCAATAAACGGAGCTTGGGAGTAGCTACCGCTCTCAATGTGTACAGTTCGAGAATTCCAAACTTTATTAGTCAATAACGGCGCCGGCCACGTCCTTACGGTCATCGAGGAAGGAAAGGAATGTTAGTGTGACGTACGTTGCTACTAGAGACCGAGATCACCTCATCTTCTCCACGACTGTCACGGGAGGGAGTTTTTGTTAGTGGGGAGGGGGAGAGTCACATGATTTGGATTCACTTTGGTAAGTGATGTGATTCATGCAACCTTTACTTGAGTCAAAACATTTTTTTTTTTTTTTTTTTTTTATTTATGTGTATTCTAACTTATGCTAATTCTACACTAAAACATTTATTCATTTTGACTAAAATATTACAAATGTCGACACCGAAGATGACGAACCATTCAAATTTTTGTGCAAATGCAAAAAATGAAAGAAAAATATTTATTATCAACTGAATGTGCATTGGGAACTAGCGCCGACACATGACGTGACGAACTTTTCAATATTTGTTAGATAAATACACAAAACCCAGAGTAGAATTTTATACATCCTTTAGCATTAATTATTATGATAAAATGGAACGAGCTCACCAATAAACATCCTTCGAAGTGTCCAGTGCGTATGTGCTGCAGCATCTTCCACTAACTGGCCTCTTCTCCGAAATCACACTGAACCGCTACAGCTACACACGGGTACGACGATGTGCACATTCAAATTGACGACGACGACGACGCGGCCGGTCCGAATGAGAAAAAACGGCCTCTTCACTTTGCCTCCAAAATCACACTGAATTATTCAAAATGTATCGTAAATGAAAAACAAATTGAGAGAAAGAAAATTATAATATAAGAAAGTATAATTACAAAAATGACTTGGAAACTTGGGCCGACACTTGACGTGACGAACTTTTCAATATTTGTTGAGCAGATAAACGAAAAATTTGTTCAATGTTTATATCATATACTGTTAGTTATTTTAATAATATGGAACGAGCTCACCGATAGCTGTCAATCCAAGTGTCCAACGATTATATGCTGCTAATCGACGGGGCTAAAAGCGGCATCTGGCCACCGACTGGCATCGTCACAGCAATTCACACTGCCTCGGCTAACACTGCAGCACCCGAACCGAACTGTGAACAGAAAGTGTGGAAAAGCGGGTATCGAGCGGCTACCTTCTACCAAAGCTGTGGCACCACCAATGAACTGGGAACAGGATTTATAGTGTTGGGCAAGATGCGACAACGTGTGATCGGGTGGCAGCCGATCAACGCAAGGATGTGCATGTTGAGAATTAAGGGCCGTTTCTTCAACTACAGCATCATTAACGTCCACAGCCCACACGAAGGGAGACCTAATGACGAGAAAGAAGCGTTCTACGCGCAGTTAGAGCAAACATACGATGGATGCTCGCCGCGTGACGTGAAAATCGTTGTCGGCGACATGAACGCGCAGGTAGGAAGGGAGGAAATGTACAGACCGGTAATCGGGTGAACCAGCCTGCACGCCGTATCGAATGATAACGGCCAGCGATGCGTAAATTTTGCAGCCTCCCGTGGTATGGTAGTCCTTCTTCCCCCGCAAAGATATCCACAAAGCCACCTGGAGATCACCCGACCATCAAACAGAAAACCAAATCGACCACGTTCTAATCAACGGTAAATTCTTCTCGGATATAATCAATGCCCGCACATACCGCAGTGCGAATATAGATTCGGATCACTACTTAGTAGCTGTATGCATGCGCGCAAAACTTTCGACAGTTATCACCACGCGTCGAAGTCGAACGCCGCGGCACAACATCGAGCAGCTGCGTAACGTAGAAGTGGCTCAAGACTACGCGCAGCAGTTAGCAGTGGCCATACCAACGGAAGAGCAGCTTGGCGCAGCTACACTTGAATATAACTGGAGGGACATCCGATCCGCCATAGGTAGTACCTCGGCTACAGCACTAAGCTTCGCGACTCCGAATCACAGAAACGACTGGTAAGACGGCGAATGTGAATAGTTGAAAAACGAGAATGGGCGAGAATGCTGAAACACTGTACGAGAGCGAATGAGGCACGTTACAGACAGGCGCGGAACACGCAGAGCTCAGTCTTCCGGATGAAGAAGCGCCAGCAAGAAGAACGAAATCGCGAAGCGATGGAAAAGCTGTACCGCGCTAAGAACACACGAAAGTTCTACGAGAAGCTGAACCGCTCGCGCAGAGGCTTTGTGCCGAGATAATCACGGGAATATTCTCACGAGCGAGCGTGAGGTGGTCGAGAGGCGGCGGCAGCATTACGATGAGCACCTCAATGGCGACGTTGCAAGCACCGAAGGTGGCGTGGTAACAGATCTAGGAGTATGTGCACAGGACGAAAGACTTCCGGCCCCTGACTTCCAAGAGATTGAGGAGGAGGTTTGCCGGTTGAAAAACAACGAATCCGCTGGAGCAGATCAACTTCCAAGCGAGCTCCTAAAATACGGTGGAGAAGCACTGGTGAGAGCACTACACTGGGTCATTACCAAGATTTGGGAGGAGGAAGTATTACCGGAATGGATGGAAGGTATTGTGTGCCCCATCTACAAAAAGGGCGACAAGTTGGATTGCGGGAACTACCACACGATCACACTACTGAGCGCTGCCTACAAGATACTCTCTCAAATTCTATGCCGCCGCATATCACCGATTGCAAGAGAGTTCGTGTGGCAATATCCGGCTGGATTCATGGGTGAACACGCGCTACAGCGGACCAGATGTTCGCCATCCGCCAGGTGTTGCAGAAATGCCGCGAATACAACGTGCCCACACATCACTTGTTCATCGATTTCAAATCGGCGTATGATACAATCGATCGAGAACAGCTATGGCAGATTATGCACGAATACGGATTCCCGGATAAACTGATATGGTTGATCAAGGCGACGATGGATCGAGTGATGTGCGTAGTTCGAGTATCAGGGACACTCTCGAGTCCCTTCGAATCTCGCAGAGGGTTACGGCAAGGTGATGGTCTTTCGTGCTTGCTGTTCAACATTGCTTTGGAGGGTGTAATAAGAAGAGCGGGGATAAACACGAGTGGGACGATTTTCACGAGGTCCTAGGCTGACCAGATAGTAACACGATAAAAACGGGACACATGAGCATAAAATACGGGACATACAAAATGTTCCAAAAGATCTCAGATATACAAGTTTGTGTACACTTATGAAAGCAAAATACATATGAATAAAATCTGCGAGTGTAAACAAAGTTTTAAGACGTCTAGAGTTATCTTTGAAATTATGTTAAAATATAACGTAACAAACATTATTGCTGTACAACAGACAAATCAGCCGCTCTTAAACTTGATTCAAAAGAAATTGGCTGAATGAACTGTTATTCAGCTGTTATTGTTACTTGATAAGGAATCAATCGAACTTTTCAAAACTTTTCGTATTTTAAGTCTGAGATCTCTGTAAAAAGTGTTGATGTCATAAAAGCTCCCGAAAAAATCACATTTTTGGAATGATTATGTTGTTTATCTTCAACTCCTTTATACATCACTTAATAATTTCCATTAAAAATTATTCGTTGACTTAGAAAATATAGAGAACTTAACATTTTATTCCAGTTAATTTCTGTAGAATTGCTGAAGAATCTAAAGGGTATATACTAAACAAAGTAATTCAAAATTATAGCTTGACCCTTCACAAACTACATTTTAAACTTGTTGAGAATTTTAATAAAAGCACGAAAAACCCATTGAACTGTGAATTTCAGTAAGCTTTTAGGAAATATTTCTGATACTTCAAATCAAATCATTAATATTAACTCGAAATTCAAACAGGATGAACCTTTATTTCTTAATCAAGATATATCTGTTTCATTGAAAAGAGTAAAGATAGGAAAATATGTCGACACATTATCCTAATTAGCTAAACTTAACTTTTTTTGTTAACACTAGAATGCTCGTTTTCCGAAAAAAATACGGGACATTTTGGCCTTTTCCCACAATACGACGGGACAACTCTAAAAAGTCACAATAACGGTACTGTCCCGTTGAATACGGGACGTATGGTCAGCCTACGAGGTCCGTTCAGCTGCTTGGTTTCGCCGATGATATTGATATTATTGCTCGTAAATTTGAGACGATGGCGGAAACGTACATCCGACTAAAGAGTGAAGCCAGGCGAATCGGATTAGTCATTAATGTGTCGAAAACAAAGTACATGATGGCAAAGGGCTCCAGGGAGGAATCACAGCGCCCGCCACCCCGAATTCATATCGACGGTGATGAAATCGAGGCGGTTGAAGAATTCGTGTACTTGGGCTCACTGGTGACCGACGACAACGACACCAGCAGAGAAATTCAGAGGCGCATTGTGGCAGGAAATCGTGCCTACTTTGGACTCCGCAGAACTCTACGATCGAATAAAGTTCGCCGTAACACGAAGTTAACCATCTACAAAACGTTGATTAGACCGGTCGTCCTCTATGGGCACGAAACATGGACCCTACGTGCAGAGGACCAACGCGCCCTTGGAGTTTTCGAACGGAAGGTGTTGCGTACCATCTACGGCGGAGTGCAGATGGAAGACGGGACCTGGAGAAGGCGAATGAACCACGAGCTGCATCAGCTGCTGGGAGAACCAACCATCGTCCATACCGCGAAAATCGGGAGGCTACGGTGGGCGGGTCACGTCATCAGGATGTCGGATAGCAACCCGACTAAAATGGTTCTCGAGAGTCATCCGACCGGTACAAGAAGACGTGGAGCGCAGCGAGCTAGGTGGGTCGACCAAGTGGAGGACGATCTGCGGACCCTACGCAGAGTGCGGAACTGGAGACAAACAGCCATGGACCGAGTGGAATGGAGGCGGCTACTATGTACAGCAGAGGCCACCCCGGCCTTAGCCTGACCGGTAAGGTAAGGTAAGTTCATCCTGTTTTTTTTTAGCCTTCGGCTTTTTCGGCACCCCTCTGAAGCCAGCCTGGCCAACCGCACGCTACGGCTCTGCCTCCAAGAGATTGAGGAGGAGGTTGGCCGGTTGAAAAACAACAAAGCCGCTGAAGCAGATCAACTTCCAAGCGAGCTTCTAAAATACGGTAGAGAAGCACTGGTGAGAGCATTACACTGGGTCATTACCAAGATTTGGGAGGAGGAAGTATTACCGGAGGAATGGATGGAAGGTATCGTGTGTCCCATCTACAAAAGGATGACAAGTTGGATTGCGTGGAACGGAGTCGACAAAACAATTGGTTCGATGAGGAGTGCAGAGCGGTTCTGGACGATAAGGACGCAACAGAATGTGGAGCGATAGACAGAAGCGGAAGTAGCAGACCCGTCTCTTCCGGGAGAAAAAGCGCCGCCTGGAAGAAGCGGAGTGTGAGGAAATTGAATTGCTTTGCCGTTCACAAGAAACACGTAAGTTCTACCAGAAGCTTAACGCATCCCGCAAAGGCTACGTGCCGCAAGCCAAAATCTGCAGGGATAAGGATGGGAGCTTCCTCTCGGACAAACGTGAGGTGATCGAAAAGTGGAAGCAGAACTTCGACGAGCACCTGAATGACGATGAGAATGTAGGCACGCCACGGGGGATCAAGGCAGCAGAAGAAATTACTGGTGCAGCAGAGGACGGGAACGAACCAACTCCCATGCTGAGGGATGTTAAGGGTGCCATCCACCAGCTCAAAAATAACAAAGTGGTCGGTAAGAACAGTATCGTAGCAGAACTTATCAAGATGGGCCCGGAAATGTTGGCCATCTGTGTGCATCGGTTAGAAGTCAAGATCTGGGAAACCGAACAGGAAGGGATAATCTGTGCCATCCACAAGAAAGAAAACAAGTAAATGTGTGAGAACTTTCAAGCGATCACCATTAAGAATGCCGCCTTCAAAGTGCTATCCCAGCTTTGCCGGCTGTTCGAGTCCGTATGAAGTTGATCATCAATATTAACTTCTTTTCTCGATCAGCCTAGATAGCTGTGTAGTGTCGGTAGCGATTGTCTCAATTGGCTAAGAATAACACTACGGACCGCCTGTTCCGGTGGTAAGAGTCCACCAACAGGTGACCCCTAATTCATGGTGTGATGCGGCTTTATGCTTACCGTGCCTAGGAATGAATGGCTAGGGGGGTCTAATAAAAACCTAACCGCTAACGGAGCCTGTGGAGTACCAGGGCGCCCTCCACAGTATGTAGCCCTTACTGCGCTAACCGGAGCGATGGTGCAGTGGACCTTGTGTTTCTCCGAGACAATCAGCTGCCCTTCTTTAGTCTCACTTGAGGCTAAATAAGGGCGGGATTATGAAGATGTTGTTAATTAGTTTAAATTTTCACCTATATGGTTTCGCATTATGCGATTTACACAGTGTATTCTGTGTATCCTCGCCTTTGGCGTTTTCCAATCGATACCGATTTGGTTTTATTGTTGCTGTTCTTTGTTGTGCTGTTGTTGCGAAGAGTTTAATCTTACCTAGTTTGGGTAGTGGCTACGGTTAAGATAGCTCAGATCAATCTTCAGCATAAAAGAACAGCAACGATCAATCTTTGCAGACTTATGCAAAATGGTACAGCCCAAGTGGCCTTGGTACAAGAACCTTACTTTCGTAAGGGAAATTTCTATCTAGGAAACCTTGTGAACCCGGTGTTTGCCACTTTCAGTAAACATGAAATGGCAAACTCGCGTGTCATGCCTCGAGCCTGTGTGCTTGTCAACAACGCAATAGTTGCTACACTCAACTCTGAACTAACCACCAGAGATGTATGTGCTATCATAATTGATGTATCTGTTGGAAACCTCAACAGGAAATACGTCTATTGTTCTGTGTATTTACCGCATGATGAACCATCCCCTACGGATGCTTTCAAACAAGTCATCGCATACTGCACTTCAAAAGGCCTTCCGCTAATTGTTGGCAGTGATGCTAATGCTCACCATATCATCTGGGGCAGCTCAGACATTAACTTGAGAGGCTCCAGTTTGATGGAGCACTTAAGTAGTACAGATCTTGCATTACTTAACATAGGCAACCGCCCAACCTTCATGGTATCTGCTAGAGAGGAAGTGTTAGACATAACGCTTTGCTCTAGTAGAATTAGTCACGAGCTGACCAATTGGCATGTGTCAGATGAAGAATCTTTATCTGACCATAGCTACATCTTTTTTGAACATTTAAATGTTACTTCGCAAACATTGCGTTTCAGGAATCCTCGGTCAACAAACTGGGATCTTTATACTGATTTGGTTGCAGCCAAATTTCATGGATACTCACCATCTATTGACACTCCAAGTGATTTAGATGATGCCGTTGATACTACAACGACCTTCATCATGGAAGCTTTTGAAGAAGCATGCCCTCTACGGTCTGTGAAGATCACAAGAGGAACCCCTTGGTGGAACTCTGATCTGGCGAAACTCAGGAAACAATGTAGAAAGAGTTGGAACAGACGACGTTCGGCTGGTTCGGAGGCTTTCAGGTCGGCTCGCAAGGCCTACAGGAAAGCTCTCCGGTCTGCTGAACGATCCGGCTGGAAAAACCTTTGTTCAAATGTTTCCAGCTTGAGTGAAGTCAGTCGGTTAAACAAAATCCTTGCGAAATCTAAGGATTTCCGGGTGAACGAACTTCGTTTGCCAAATGGCGATCTGACTTCCTCTGATGAGGAAGTTCTGGAATGCTTATTCAGCACACACTTCCCTGGATGTGTGGATATTACATCTTCGGATGAACCTGATGCCTTTTCTTGTAGTTATGATTCTTTAGCTTCGGCTCGGAGTATTGTAACTATAGAATCGATTGAGTGGGCTCTTAATAGCTTTGCTCCTTTCAAATCTCCTGGGGCAGATGGGATTTATCCTATTTTGCTTCAGAAGGGATTTGATTATTTCAAACATGTTTTGAAAAAACTACTTGTTTGCAGTTTTGCTACAGGGTATATTCCCAAATCCTGGAGGGATATTACTGTAAAGTTTATTCCGAAAGTGGGTCGTGCGTCGTATGAAGAAGCAAAGAGTTTCAGACCTATCAGTTTGACCTCTTTTCTTCTGAAATGCTTAGAACGCATTGTGGATCATCACATCCGTGATGTTCATCTGGCCAACGTGCCTCTTCATGTGAACCAACATGCCTACCAATCTGGTAAGTCCACTGTGACTCTTTTACACAAGGTTGTTTACGATATCGAGAAAGCATTCGCTCAAAAGCAATCTTGTTTGGGTGTTTTCTTAGATATCGAGGGTGCCTTTGACAACGTGCCTTTCGATGCCATATTGGAAGCCGCACGGAGTCATGGTATATCTCCAATGATTTCCAATTGGATTCATCAAATGCTCAAAAACCGATATCTCTTCTCGACATTGCGTCTAGCAGGGATTAGGAAATTGAGTGTTTGTGGATGCCCCCAAGGGGGAGTCTTATCACCGCTTTTATGGAATCTCGTAGCAGATACGCTATTGAGGCAACTCAATAATAGCGGTTTTCCTACTTATGGTTTTGCCGACGACTATCTAACATTGTTAGTTGGTATGTGCATCAGCACCCTTTTCGACCTGATGCAAAACGCCCTTCAGGTAGTTGAGGGTTGGTGTCGCCAATATGGCCTTTCGGTTAATCCGAGTAAAACATCTATTGTTCTTTTCACGGAAAGGCGAAACCGTAATGGCGTTCGACCTTTGCGTCTCTTTGATTCTGAAATCGATGTGACTGAACAGGTAAAGTACGTTGGAGTCATTCTTGATTCCAAGCTTTCCTGGACACCTCACATTGAGTTCAGAATCAAGAAAGCTTGTATGGCCTTCGGGCAATGCCGGCGTACTTTTGGTACAACTTGGGGTCTAAAACCCAAGTATATCAAATGGATTTACACAACTGTGGTTCGGCCAATATTGGCTTATGGATGTCTTGTGTGGTGGCAAAAGGGTGAAGTGAGAACGGTCCAATCAAAATTAGGCCATCTCCAAAGGATGTGCTTAATGGCGATGTCTGGAGCGTTCTCTTCAACTCCTACGGCAGCGCTAGAAGTTCTCTTTGACGTTGCCCCACTACACATTCATCTCAAACAAGAAGCCCTTTCTTGCACTTACCGGTTACGGGTACTCGGTCTACTAGAGGAAACTCCTGTGAACCGCAGTTCAACACACACCTCGTTGTTTCCACTTTTGGTGAATTGGGACAAAATTGTCCTTGCTCCAAGTGATCTTACAATTGCTTGTAATTTTCCATATAGGACATTTTCCACGAAATTCCCTTCCCGGGAAGAGTGGACATCTGGTTATCTGGAAAGAAGTATTTCAGACGGCATCGTATGTTACACTGATGGCTCCCTTCTCGAAGGTCGAGCAGGTGCTGGTGTTTATTCTCGTGAGCTAAGGCTGTATCAGTCTTATTCACTTGGTAGACACTGTACCGTTTTTCAGGCCGAAATCTTTGCTCTTATGTGCGGAGTGCAATCAGCACTTCAGCAGCACGTAATGGGCAAAGTAATATACTTCTGTTCAGATAGCCAGGCTGCTATTAAAGCACTTGCTTCGGCCAACTCCAGGTCGAAGATAGTTATCGCTTGTCGAACTCAAATCGAGGAGCTGAATTCAGCAAACGCTGTTCACCTTCTATGGGTACCTGGTCATTCTTCCATCGCTGGAAATGAATTGGCTGATGAGTTAGCTCGCTCTGGAGCATCACATGACTTCATTGGCCCTGAACCAGCTATTCCGATATCGAAGTGTTGGATTAAGCTTCAGATTCACACCTGGGCTGTCACTCAACACAGACAATATTGGAATAGTTTGGAGTCATGTCGTCAAACCAAATTGTATAGTGCTGAGCCATCTCTACGGGTGGCGAAGTATCTAACTAATCTGTCTAAGCAGAATTGCAGCATGCTGGTCAAAGCATTGACTGGCCACTGCCGACTCAGCTATCACATGGCGAATATTCAGCAAGCTGATTCATTTGCCTGTGATAGCTGTGAATCCGATTATGGAACTTCGTATCATTTGATATGTAACTGTCCAGTTTTCGCGCAACTGCGTTTCCGAGTATTCGGTAAACACTTATTAAGTGAAACTGACTTCAGAAACCTGAATCTTCAGGATATTCTGTTGTTCTTAAACCGCTGTGGTAAAGAGCTATAGGCTCTCTTTCGCTTTATGCGTTATTACAGTGCCCTTTTCAGGGCGCTGTTTGAACCCATTGTGGTACGCTTGTGCGTTAGTACCCTCTTCCAGGGTATTTTTCCTATTTCCCTACCTGTCCCTATCCCCATCCAAATCCTTTTTCCGTCCTCTTCCCTCAGGTAGATGATGAAATAGGCTGTTATTTTGGCGATGGCACAAATGTCCCAAATGGAGGATAACGTGCCTCTGGAGCCGGCCTTCTGATACCTGATACCTGATGGGAGCTTCCTCTCGGACAAACGTGAGGTGATCGAAAAGTGGAAGCAGAACTTCGACGAGCACCTGAATGACGATGAGAATGTAGGCACGCCACGGGGGATCAAGGCAGCAGAAGAAATTACTGGTGCAGCAGAGGACGGGAACGAACCAACTCCCATGCTGAGGGATGTTAAGGGTGCCATCCACCAGCTCAAAAATAACAAAGTGGTCGGTAAGAACAGTATCGTAGCAGAACTTATCAAGATGGGCCCGGAAATGTTGGCCATCTGTGTGCATCGGTTAGAAGTCAAGATCTGGAAAACCGAACAGGAAGGGATAATCTGTGCCATCCACAAGAAAGAAAACAAGTAAATGTGTGAGAACTTTCAAGCGATCACCATTAAGAATGCCGCCTTCAAAGTGCTATCCCACATCATCTTCCGTCGTCTTTCACCTAAAGTAAATGAATTCGTTAAGCAGGCGGCTTCATCAACGGCCAGTCGACAACGGACGAGATCTTCACCATACGGCAAATTCTCCAGAAATGTTGTGAATGCCATGTCCCAACGCACCACTTGTCCATCGATTTCAAGGCGGCATATGACATTATCGACCGCACAGAGCTATGAAAAATCCCAGCTTGATAAGAGCAACGATGCAAACAACGGTGTGCAAAACTTGTATAGAATTAGCTTTAGTTAAAATTCACGAATAAAAAAAAAAGTGTTTAAAACAGCGCATCGTAAGGATTTCGGGTGAACTATCCAGTTCATATGAATCTCAATTAGAACTGTGACAAGGTGACTCCTCTGCCTACCATTCAAAATCGTCTTGGAAGGTGTTTTGCAACAAGCCCAGCTCAACAGTCTGGGTACGATCTTCACTAAACCCGGCCAATTTGTCTGTTCTTTTTTTTTTACATGGATTTTATTGCTAGAACGTTTGGAACGGTGGCAGAACTGTACACCCGCCTGAAACGTGAAGTCGGACTGGTGGTGAATGCGGGTAAAACAAAGTTATTGTTGGTAGGTGGGACTGAGCGGAACAGGACAAGCCTTGACAGCAATGTTACGATAGACGGGGATACTTTGGAGTTGGTAGAATAATTCGTCTATCTCGGTTGCATGCTAACGGCTGACAAAAACGTGAGCCGTGAAATACGAAGGCGCATCATCAGTGGTAGTTGTGCCTACTGTGAAAAGTCTAAAGCGGCGCATTAGAGAATCGCCTAAAACCGCATGCTGGATTACCTGATCGACCGACTACTTACGATTGACCTGTTCTTAGTGGTGGCCCGCAGTCGTGGTCCAGACGATACCGAAGAGCACGATGACACGAAGACGCACCGAGCTGTTCGTGTTGTTTGTAGACCGTTGGTAACATTACAGGTGACGTGTTTCAAGATGCACGTTTCGGTACTGGGGGTAAAGGGATGGGATATTCTACTCCAGTGGTTCCCAATCCCTACTACGGGCTCCAGAAGAAACTGCGGTCTAAAATGATTCACCCCTGCACCAAATCTACCATGTACAAGACGCTAATAAGGCCGGTGGTCCTCTACGATCACAAGACATGTACTTGGAGTTTTCGAGCGACGCGTTTGTGGAGGTGAATTATGAACCACGAGCTCACTGCACTCTACGGTGAACGCGACATACTGAAAGTGGCTAAAGCTGGACGGATACGGTAGGCAGGACATGTTGCAAGGATGCCGGACAACAGCCCTGCAAAGTTGGTGTTTGTCAACCATCCGGTTGGTACAAGATGGCGTAGAGCGCAGAGAGCACGATGGGCGGACCAGGTGGAGCGTGATCTGGTGAGCATTGAGCGTGACCGACGTTGGAGAGCTGCAGCTACAAATCGAGTATTATAGCGAGAAATTTTTGATTCAGTGTTATCATAAATTTGATATTGAAATAATTGAATGAAAAAAATGAACAATGATAATTCATTGCAAATTTTACCAGAATTTTGAATGTGAAAACTATTTGAGGTTTACGATCGTGTTTATGTGTTATTGTGGAAAAATTTACAATCAATACGTCAAAATGTTGTAACGTAACATGATAAATTATTCATAAATTGTTCACTGCTTTATTAAAACCTTCAGTCGAAAAAGATCAGTGTCACGAACGATTAAAATTCTACGCTTCTGAATGTCACACTTTTATGCAATGAGCCATTTTACGAAGTGACAACAATGTTGATGATGATATTGATTTTCACGGGTGAGGGCTCATGCTCCTGTTAAAATTTCATTCATAAAATCGGCTCGTAAAATGGACAATATCAAACTAGTAGGTTGTATCAAAACAGAAGATAAACATTCTTTGTTTTTTTTTTCTGGCACCTTGCACTATATTTGAACCTCGAGAACACACTTTCAATCCCTAGCGGTGCCAGATTACAAATCTAGATGAACATTTGAAAAGGGTTTATCTGCTTTTTGTAAACAAATATGTTTCTGTCTCTGTAGGGCCTATCTGCATCCACCCACGCACATAAACAGTGTTAGCGTCCAAAGCAACTGTGCAAAATTTGGGATTGATTGGTTGCGTCCCCGTATTCCGCATTGCGATTGAAATTTGTGTGGAATTTAGTATGGGAAAACGTGCTTTTTTGCATTTTTCTCTTAAATTGATTTTTTTCGTCTAAAATGATCTAACTAATGACGTTGAAGTATAGCCTAGGATATACCGAAAAACTTTGCCGAAGACCGCAAAGTGATCCGACACTTGTGAAAAAAGTTATAACGTACATATTGCCCGGTGGTGCTTAACATTTAACATGTAAAGGAATAACATCAAGAATAAAATCTCAATTTTTGGCCTAAGTTACCAGTCGAATTACTTATTGCACAAGCGTCGGATCACTTTGTGGTCTTCGGCAAAGTTTTTCGGCATATCCTGGGCTATACTTTTACGACATTAGTTACATGGTATTAGACAAAAGAATTCAACTTATGATTAAAACGCAAAAAAGTACGTTTTTCCATACTAACTTCCATACAAATTTCAATCGCAATGCGGAATACGGGGACACAACCAATCGCTCCCAAATTTTGCACAGTTGCTTTGGACGCTAATATAGATCGAAAAAGCTTTGTTCCGGGTTCATACGATCAAATTTAAAGTTTCTCCATGCAACGTTGACCCACTCTAATAAACACCCTTAACAGATAGCTTGAAGAACACTCTTTCTGATAAGGGTGTTGATGTGCGGGGGTGGATGCAGATGGGCCCTACAGAAACAAAAACATGTTTGTTTACGCAAAGCAGATAGGCCCTTTTCAAATGCTCGTCTTGAAATGATTCTCCACTGGCACACATTCGTCATGCTCCTTTCATTCAACGACATTTACCAGAATGACCAATCGACGCGTAGTATATTCATCAAAATTGTGCATTCGTGTTGCGTCCAAACTCCCCTCGTGGTATCGAATTAAACCGGTTACGATGCCAATAAAGGACCGAAGATGTTCTCACGTTTCTCACGTGGTCGCATCGCACCGTTGCGGCATGCTCTACTGAACATCGAAACAAACAACTTTGAGACGACGCGACGCGCTGCGAGAGTTGAGTGCGACATGACATTCGACAATGTCACGTCGCAAGCATGGGGTAAAGCGAGGAGGTGCTACTTCGGTCGAAGCAACAGGTGAGTGCAAGAAGGGGATTTCCAGCCAAATGGGGAGCTTCAAGCGATGCTGGCAGAGTTTGCCGTCATTTAGGCGTTGAGGTCCATGGAAGTTCGAGGGAGTTTCTTTGTTACAAAGCTTAACATTCAACACGGTTAACAAAAACAGGTTTTATTTGCATTAAAACTTACTTCCTACTAGTCAATTGAAAATAACTAGGGCTCTAATTGAAGCTATTTCGAACTGTTCGTGCAAGTTAGTACAGAAACTAAAACAAAACTAAAGTAAGAATGATTGGAATGTCACACTAGAAGCTAAGACGAATGCAAAAACCTACTTACTGAGAACACAAATGAATTTGTTGAGATTCTTGCCACTTGCCGGCGCAAACACATTTCGCACACTTTGAGCTATTCACTGTAATACTACATTCTAACGCACTATCTATGACGAGACGGTTTCGCCCGGACCTGCCCACCAGCTCACAAACAGCTCTTCACCGTATGCTTCGCGATGATATTCTGATAGTAGTATGTCAAGCCGGAGATTTCCTGGTTGCCGGACTTAAGCCCGGTACCGTCCAGCTCCAGCACCGCATCGAATTTGGCACTGATCGTACTTACGTTACCGCTGTCTTCGCTGGCCGTCGGTGAACTATGCTTGGATCCCGATTTTGGGGTACTCTCCGCAACCGCCACCAGATGGACGGTGTTGTTGTTCCGGATGTCGTTCTCGATTTGCTCCAACTCCTCCGGAGTTAGAGCCAGAGCTAAGTTCTCCCGTCGATTAATCGAGTTCAGAGCAGAGCTGGCTCCGGAACTGATCTCCGGTGAGGACTGGTTGCGTCCCGTCGGGGACTGGTGCGGATCGTCCGAGTCGGCCTGCTCGCTGTTCGACGTCGGAGTCAGAAAACTGTTCTCGGACTCGTCGAAAGACAAATTGGCCGAGGACGCCGTAATGACTACCCCGGAGAGCAGCTTGATTGAGGGCAGAGCTTCCGGATCGGCGTCTTCGGAGGAATCGTTATCGAGGGAGCTCCGTTCGGTGGACTCTCCTCCCCACCAGGGAGATGCCCGACATTCGGAAGCCGTGTGGTACGATGAGGATCGCGACTGCGGAGTGCAAGTACAGTCCGAGGCGGTGACGAAGGATTCGTCTTCGGTCGACTTCACGCTAGAACTCCAGTCCTGAAAGAAGTTCAAACAATAAAATCTAGACTTCAAAAAACAATATGTGGTTGATACTCACATCGCTATGATTACTGCCGTCGGCCTTCCTGCTGACCATCTCTCCGGAAGCATTCGCCACCTCATCGTCCACGTCATCAAATCCGCCCTGAACATCTTGCAGGACGCTGTCCAGCGATTCGGCAATTCGGGAAACCTCCGCCAGTCGAGCGGATATCGCCTCACTGGCCATTATGTTGTCCGCTTCGGCTAGGACATTCTCCGGACTTGCCATGCTGCGGATCAAAATGATTAGTTATCGTGGTTTACGAAGCAGTTACGATGAAGAAGATAGAGCAGGTATTCAACAAGTGGTGGTCAATGACCTTCCCGTGGTGTCAACTAACAAGTTCACTGTTCCGATTTGCCCGGTTGCTTCACACAAGAAATCAATTCAAGTTTCTTAACCAGATTCAGGTCTGCATAAACTCAGCTGGTCAACTTAAATCAGCCTAACTGCAGCTCCCAATGACGTCCGTATAAACGCTAACGAGAATATCTCCAAAATAAATTTTCCACAAGCCGCGCGGCTGCAGACTTGTGCAGATACGCGGAAAAACACAAATACACGCGTCCGTCGTCGCGCTCGCGATATCAACGAAACGAAAATGCGGAATAAATCCGGGTTCGTTCTTGGGCCAAAGGAAAAATGCGACTAACTGACTGTGTGTACATTTGAGTGGAGCAGTGGGAAAATCCGTTGAAAGATTTGTATGGGTAAGTATATGTATGCAACTTGATCTTATGGTCGTCTGGCCGGCAGATCTGGTCGTAGTGGTGTCTTGGTAGATAGATAATTCAACCTCCCGGTCGCAGTCAGTGGATCCCTTTCAGTGGGAATCGCATAAAATATACTTTGCGCGACGCGGTAGGGCGATGTGATGCGTTGGGGTGGTCCCAAAGCAATTTATCGGACCCGAGAGTTCATCAGCACCCATCTATTTGAACATCTCTCCAGGAATTCCTCCACAATTATTCATTATTATTATTTATTATTTATTATTTATTGATCAATTCTCAAACTAGTCCACGGGTTTCCCAAGAATAAATCATCCTGGGGTTCCAACAGTTATTCATTAGGAAACTATTCCAAGGAATGTGCTATAAGAGTTCGTGCATGTTTTTCTTATAACATTTTTGAGGGCATTCCTCCCGAAATATTATCAGAATTTCCTAAAGGGCTTTTTTCGGGAATTCTCCAGGAGTTCTTCTGGAAATTTTCAAAGCACTTATAGAAATTTCTCCAAAGATTTCTTCAAACGATGCAATTCTTGAACAAAAATTTCATAGAGATTGGGAGTTTTTTTTAGAAATTATTATTGGAATTTCTTCAACGAACAAGTTGAGCAGAGATTCTGTCAGTCATTTATGTAACAATTCTTAAAAAAAAAAAACATTCTCAGTAGATAAAAAGAAAATCGTGTTAAGTACTGTTCCTTTGAATTCCACTAAGAATTTGCATCTGAAGACGACCTTACAGTTGAGGTCGAAATACGTATCTGTCAAAAGATGCAAATTCTTAGTGGAATTCAAAGGAACAGTACTTAACACGATTTTCTTTTTATTTACAGATATTCCCCTAACAAGCCCAGGTTAATCATCATTCTCAGTAGATTCTACTGAGAGTCGTTCAAGGGTATCTCTAGAAGTTCCTCCGCGTATTTCTCCAGCAGGGATGGCTTGAGATTCATTCAAACGTTTCTTCAGGAATTCATTCATTGTTTTTTCGGTAATGCTTCAGGATTTATCCAAAGATTCTCTCAGCAATTCCTGCAGAAAAAAGAATGTAAGCCTGAGCATTTTACAAAAAAAAATGCCAAGAAAATCTTCTATGTATGTTAACAGAGGGTTCTCCAGCACTTTTTGGTATTTTTTCAACAATTCCTTCAACAGTTATTTTTTTCAGAAATTTCTCCAGTGGTTCTCTGAAGAATTCCTACAGGATTTTTTTTTGTTTCGGCTTGATTACCCACAAAAATTTCTTCAGGTCCAGGGATGCCAGATGATTTTTTGAAAAATCTGTATCATTATTTTCAAAAATCTTTATCTCATACAAAATTTGGATGAAAAATCTGTATCCCATACAAAAATAAAAAAGCACCTCTTGCTCAAAAATCTCTTTTTCATATAAAACGACATCTGTAAAAGTGCTCAAAAATCTGTATATATGGCATCCCTGGGTGATAGGCTGCGGCTTACTTTTCAAAAGTTGTTGAAACCTGGAATTCGTAAGCTCTTTTGGATTCAAATGACACAAAAAGAGAAACCTCTGAGTTAAAGCCAAAAATATTGAGATTTAGAGGTCGCGCAATCGCTTCAAAGTTGAATTTTCAAGTAATAAAAAGGTGTTTTTACTTCAAGTGCCATAACTTGTAACCTGCTCCACTAGCTTGATGACGGAGGCGGTAATCTTTACTGGCGTGTACTGAGCCGCTATGGTGCTCTTAGCCTCGCCAATCAATGCAGGAGTTTTGGTTGAATATTACCATGTTAAATCATCACACTTCCACAACACAAACAACACAACATCGTCATCATTAGTTCGATCGTTGTTAATAGTCGATCGATCGCGCCGCATGCCTCTAGTGTATGCTCCGCTGGGCGCAAGCTGCTTCATGAAATTTATATTATAAAAAACCCGACATCACCCTATACCACCATAAAAATCTAGCCACCGGTATCAGAAACCCTATCCTAAGTACCATCTCATTCTCTGATAAGACCAAATCATTTCCCTTTATCGATAAGGCCAAATGGATTGAGTACCATTTGCTCAATAACCACTCAGTAGCACCCAGCATCACCACCAATAAAACACTTGCGATGATCGGCGGTTGCTATCAGTTATCGGTTGAACATCAAGCAGACCCTGTGCGCGCGATAGTAATAAAAGTTAAAGTGGTGATTTTTTTTATTTTCGGGTCTGACCGATGTGAGTTGTGCTACATTTTGCTTTGCTTCTTTAAACAAGTGTGCTATTGTTTCCGCAGAACGCAGTTAACAGCTAGGCATGGCTACGGCCAACTGTAAGATGGATCCTCGGGAGTGAACATAGAAATTGAGATCGGTAAGAATAGGATGAGTTGGACGGATTTCTGAAACGATCCAATAGTGTATGCTGATAATTAATTGTGCCCTTCGATGCCTATATAGGCCTTTCTTTAATCCAGCGAAATTGCCATGGTGGTGCTTTGGGCCATGAGCAGAGTGGTGATGTCGTGGTGGCAGGGACGCTAATGGCGTGCCAAGCAGCGGGGTTGCCGGCATGGAGCCGGTGGTCTATTCCCCAACTGTCCGGACAGGCCTGAGAGTTTTGCTGCCGCCGTGGGATACACATCCACACGCTCATGACACACCACAAAACACTAGGATAAGTAGGATAAGTTCCAGAATAAATGTAAGTACACTCTATTTCTTCATACCATTTTTCTTGTAAAACTGAAATTTCTATCTTGAATTGGGATGGCTCGTTAGTCAACGTGTGGTTCCGTTTTTCTCGAACCAGATATCCTCTGCGGCTCAGGTATTGGGGTCGGGGACCAATGCCCAGAGGAACCTTCTATTTTACTATATTTTGTCTCCGAGTCTCATGCGCCCTCTGCGGAGCGGTGACAAACTTTCTCAATTTTCAACCGATTTTCAATCTTTTTTTATGAATTTCTTACAAATTGAATTTCGAATAAACTCGTAGAACATCATTTTTTTTTCCAAATTCACGCAAAATATGAGTTTTTGAAGATTTAATTTAGTTTTTTCTTCTTTTTACAAAAAAAATAACTTTAGAGTCCTGTAACTTTTTAACCGTTTGACCAATTTTAATTTTTTTAGCTTGCTTTTGTAAACATTTTTGTTACCTAAGAATGCTGTGAATAAACTGTACCTTTAAAAAATCTTTTCAAAATAGATAAATACCAAAAATCGTTCAAAAAACGTATTTTATTGGAAAAATCAGAATTTTGGCAAAATTTTAATTGTTTTCATGCTCAGTTTCGGTTTCAAAGTGAAAAATTTATTCTCAATAATCATATGGAAGCCTTAAACTACAGTTTTTGGAGTGTTCTGAATCAAAAAATATTTTCATGTTCGAAATGCGAGGAATGAAACATTGAAAAAAAAAAAATCCTCCAATGTGTTCCATATCCCTAAATAGGATGCTAAGTATCTGGTTTGGAGTAAAAAATTGCAAATAGCCGACAAAAACTCCAATTTTGCATGAAAAAATCAAGTTTTAAGGCATGCTTTGGCAGTTTTTGGTGAAAAGTATCATAAAAATGAGTACTTTGATGATAAGTTTGTTTGGGGCAAAGATTGGCAACAGAAATATCTACAAATGCAAGCCAAAAAAAAAAAAATTAAAATGGAACGGGTAAAAAGTTATCGAACCCTGAAGTTGAATTTTTTGTAAAAAGACGAAAAAAATAAATTAGATCCATAAAAACTCATATTTTGCGTGACTTAGGAAAAAGTTGATGTTCTACGAGTTTATTTGAAATTTAATTTGTGAGAAATTAATAAAAAAAAAGATTGAAAATCGGTGAAAAATTGAGAAAGTTATGGCACTTGAAGTGAAAACACCTTTTTATTACTCAAAATTTCTACTTTGAGGCGATTGCGCCACCTCTAAATCTATTTTTGTTTTTTTTTGGCTTAAACTCATAGGTTTCCCCTATTTTTGTCATTTGAATTCAGAAGAGCTTACTAATTCCAGGTTACAACAACTTGAAAAATGAGCCGAATCCTAGTGGGTAGGACTGTGAAGATTGTGGTGATCCCTTCAAAAATAGTATTAAAAATTCATATGAAAAATCCTGCAGAGGTATCTCCACGAGATCAAAAAATCGTCAAATATTTATTTAGGACTTTATTTAGGAATACCGCAAGTAGCTTTGTCTGCAATTTCTGAAGACATTTCTGAAACGATATCTACAGAAAATCATCTACGGATATCTTCATGAAGGAAAGCTTCAAAAAATATTTCAAGCATTTTTCCTTAGAATTCAGGAGGAATCTAAAGAAGTTTCTACAGGTTTTCTTTCAGGCATTCATCCCGAAATTCACAAAGAGCTAACTTTAAAACTTGGTTAGCACTTTTTGTCCAAGAATCTTTTCGAAGATTTTTTTCCAAGAATTCCAAGAAAATTTTCAAGTTTCACTGTTTCTGGAAAGCTACAAAAGTAGAGGTGTTTTGTTTATGGATTTCTTCAGGGATTCTCTCAAGTATTGTTTCAGAAATTTTTGGAAAACTTCTGTTAAAATTCCTGGAGAAGAATCTGAAACAATTCCTGCAGGAACCACTGATATAATCCCTGAAGATATTTTTGACGAAACCGCAGGATCAATTTCCAAAAAAAAACCTTCGAAGAATTTGCAGAGGAACCTCTGTAGATTTTTTTTAAGTTTAGAGATATAACTGAAAAAAAAACTTTTGAATAAATTCTTAAAATTCTAAAGAAGTAAAATCTTTTAAACGAAATATTTCTGCGCAAGTTCGAACAGCAATTTCTGAGAAATTCCAGTAGAATACTCGTGGATATCTTAGGAATTTCTTTTAAAACAATCTCTGGAGAAATACTTGAAGAAATCCTAGGAAAATTCTTGACGAAATCCCAGTAGTAATTTGTGTAGAACTTCATGGTGAAACTTCACGAGAAACCATTGGGAGTATTCCTAGAAAAACTTATAGAGGAATTTTGAGAAAAAAAAAACCTGGAGAAATCATTTGATAAAAAGAATTTTCTGAAAGTAATCCAGGAGAAATCTGCGTAAATATTAAAAAAAAAAAAAGTTCCTGCAGAAATTCCTGAAGAAACGCCTTGATTAGCATCTGTAAAGATCCCCCAACAACACTCTTGAGGTGTTCCTAAAAGAATTTCTGACGAAATTCAAAGGAAATATTTCTGAATAAATTCCTTGAAGAGTTTGTGAAGGAGTTTTGCTTAGAAAAAAATGTAGGAGAAATAACAAGCGGATTCCTTGAATGAATTCCTGCCTGAATCATTGAAAGTAATGATACAGGAATCTCTGGAGGAATTCCTGTAGTATTTTATCGATGACTCTCTGAAGAAAATTCGTGACACATTCCTGCAGCAATTTTCATTAGAATCTGTAAAGCTATTTTTGAACAAATCTTTGGTGGACTTTTTGAAGAAATACCCCTACAAATTTCTGAAGAAGTTTTTTTGGAAGAATCAGTGAAGGAATCCTGGGCAATTTTTTTTATCTTAAACGAATCCCAAGAAGAACTTTAAAAGTATTCCCTGTTGGAATTTTAGAAGCAATCCATGGAAATCTTTCCAAAAGAGTTCTTAAAGGGAAATTCGTTGAAATTCGTTTAGGAAGATTTGAAGCCAGCTCTGGGGAAGTTTAAAAAAAAACCTTGGTGAATTGAAATACCGAGTTCCTGGACTTATTTATGAAGGAATTCACGGAGCAATTTGGAAAATAAATAGATGATGTCTAAAAAATCTTGGACAAATTTATTGAGGTATCTCATAAAGAATTTGCAAATATAAATATTCAGGGACTTTTTTTATTTTCTAAATAAATTTATTGAAAAAAATCTTTAATTTAGTTTTTTTGAAGAAATCTATGGATGGAACCCATAGACCCTTTTCCAGTAAATTTCAAAGATAATTTTTAAGAGGAAATTCTGAACGAAATTTAAAAGGATTTTATTAAGGAATCAATGGAAGATATTTTAATAAACCTTAAAAGGAATTCGTGTAAGACTTTCTGAAAGAATTTCTGGAGAAATTTCTAAAGAAATCCATGGATAAATTTCAGTAGGAATCCAAGAAAGGTTTTATAATGGAGTTCTTCAATTATTTCCAGGAATAATCTCTAGAAAACTTCGAAGAAAATTTAAAGGAAACTACGAGTTTACTAAGCTGTAAGAGTTTCTGAAGGAATTTTTAGAGATATCTTCGAAGACATTACTAGCGAAAGTTCCGAAAATTTCCTGGCAGATTTCTGTAGCAATCGTTGGAAGAGTTTCATAAGAAATACCTGGAGATTTTGTTACTGGAATCCATGGAGGAATATCTAAAGATTCTAATGGATGGATTTCTCAGAAAATCTTTCGATAAATTTCTGGGGGAATCTTTTTCTGAAGGAATCAGAAAGGAATTCAGAAGCAATTTATGCAGCAATTTCCGAACCAATCCACGTTAAATTTTTCAAAATATTATTATGGAAAATTTCAGGGAAATAACAAATGAAATGTTTAAATTGATTCCTGAAACTAAAAAAATATCCCTGGAGAAAATTTTTTAATGTATCTTTGGTATATATTTTGAGATCGCATTTTGAAATTTTTGGAGAAATTTGTAGGCAATCTTATTCGAGGAATAATTACCCTCTACGAATGAGTGTAATTTATTCAGAAATTCCTGAAATATTGCTTGAATTTGAGAGCATTCCTTAAGAAATTCTTGAAAGAAGTCTTGATATCAGAGTTTTTTTTTATAAATCGGGAGTACAAAAAAAAAGTTGCCAAACTCACGAAGTTAACTTTTTCTATACAAATGAAGGCGCATGAAGATGAGTTTCTCAAAAACATTTAATATTAACATGAATTATGATTCTATGTTTGTGAGAGCGCAGAAAGATAAGAAAAATATGTACAGTGGTACAAATTTGTTAAAACGCACTTTATTTTCGAATGCCCCCAGGACGAAATGTGCCCGAAGAACTCATTATTAGTGTTTTTTTTTAATAATTTTCAATTATTTTATAGTTACTCGGCTCCGTAAAGTTTTCATTGAACGCAGAGCCTTAAATAAACGAACTGAAAAATAACAGCAGCTTTGGAAAAAAATTAATAGTTCCTTGCGAGATTTTTTCAATGTTCTTTTGAGATTTTCGAAAGTTGTTCCTGGTATTTCTGCTAGAGTTCCCAGGATTTTTCCATGACTTTTTCATGGGGTCTATTCAGGCACACCTCCTGGGAATTATTCTTAGCTTTCCAGCAGTTTCTCTCTGGAATTTTGCGAGATTCTTGGCTTCCGAAGTCCCTCTCGAGATTCTTCCAATAGATCTTAGCGGAGCTTCTTTCAAATTTTCACTTAGATTCCTTCCTGTCTTTCTCCGAGAATTTCCTACTACACACTTCGTAACTTATCTCAGTAGACATTCCGAGAAAAACTCTTGAAAAATCCCTGCAAGAACTCCAGGAGCAACTATCAAAGAAATCTCTAAAGGAGCACCCACAATTACGGGACATTTTTCTTTGGGGATTGCGGGCAGAGCTCTAGGAACAACCCTGAGAAAGTCTGTAAAGAATAAAACAATCTTAGAAGGATCACTCAAGGAAGGGATCACTGGAAAAAATCTTGTGAACAACTGCGAGAAGTATTATGTAATAGCCCTTGTAGGAATTCCAAATAGTATACCGAAAAAAAAATCATGGAAGAAAGTCCAGCAAAAATTCGGGAAAAAAAAACTCTGAAAGACACACCAGAACCAACACAGAAAGGACCTACTGGGAGAAACTCCAATAGAAATCTCAATCTAAATGAGAAAGGCAATTAGAAAGCGGACTCACTCGCCAAGATGGGCGCTATGGAAGACGATATTTATGACCGTCATATCGTCTTCAATGATTTTTTTTTCGATTGCTCGTCAGCATGCCTTCGTCAGTTGGCAACAAAAATGTGATGCAGGAGAGTTGGACAGGTTGTTACATTCAATTCTCCCATAGATATCAAAGACGGCGTGGTTCAAGGGGTTGGATATGGGTCGAGATTTTATCAAGATAATGTGTCGACTTATGTCCAATCACTACTCTCTGGGCTCGCACTTCTATCGAATAGGGCTCACAGATAGCAATCACTGTAGCTGTGGTGCAGGCTATCAAGATATCAACCATCTTGTGTGGGAATGCCCCGAATACGGTATAGCCAGATCCGATTTATGTGCATCCCTCAGGGCCCGAGGGAAACCAGAAAAGGAAGACATTAGAGATGTGTTGGGTAAACTAGATCTTGAGCGTATGAAGCTTGTGTACGACTTCTTGAAGCTGAAGCTGAAGCTGAAGTCTTCGTTTGATATCCCAGTCTTGTTGCTCCACTTGTCCACCTCGTGTCCCTTCAAAAATCGTCTGTATGTGTCGTCGTTACAGGTTGTTTGTCCACTCTACGTTTGACCAGCAGCAATACGCCACACCAAGCTGCCACATGTCAACGAAAAGCCCCATCACCCTATCCTTTCCTCAAATATTTTTGTTCCCCCTAACCTCCACCGAACCGCGAGTTTTACGGTTCCCCAAGACTAACATAGTTTATAAGACAAAAACATGAAATTGTAAATAGTTTTAACTGAATTCGGTTCCGTTATGCCTGTTGGAGCATGAGCCCTAAATAGATGATCAAGTAAAAAAAAAATAAATCATTTCAATCCTATTTTAATTATTTTCAAGTTGTGATTTTTTGCAAACAAAAAAAAAATGTTTTCATACGCCCTCTCCAAAAATTAGGTGAAGAATATTGCAAAACGAATTACATGAAAAACACTTTTATATAGAAGCTCATAAATATATGAGCAAAATTTCATTTGAATTGAAACAGGTCGCGTCTACGTGATTTCTGCGTTGAGCTGAAAATGGTCTATTAGAAAAACAAAAGACATTCATTTCAGTTTTAAATTATCATTGCCAAAAGATGCCACCCTACCGAAATATCGAAGAACCTTCCTCAACAGTGTAGCCAAAGCATCCCGTTCCAAATTCGCGTACACTCACTAACCACAGAGTTTCTCCTCTAATGGGTTATTATTAAATCTCGATTGTACGAGTATTGTAGTTTTCCACTTGACGGCAATAAAACGCCAAAAAAAGAGTTACACCATATGCTACCAAAACACCCTTTCAACTGCACGCTGATGAGTTGGTATATAAATACTCTCACGAGACCAGACGGGACAGCTGAACAGTGAACATAATCCAAGTAAAGTTGAACACCAATACTGAAGCATCGCAACGATATGCAATAATTTTAGAGTGTCACACGGAAGATCACTAATCCAAAGCAAACACAACAGTTTTTCAACATGTTTGGAAATGTGTCAAATTTTTGTTTTTGCTCCTGTAGATTTCTTACTACTTGTCATAATACTCACGTTTCAACCCTATCGTCCAACAGAAACGGTTCCTTCAGTCTCGTTTTCAGCAGTCTCCCCAGCCGCACCATCCGGCCCACTTCCACTAGCAACCGCTCCCTACTGGTCAAACATTTTCTCAGTCTCACTTTCCTCCTGCTGGATTCCTCAATCTGTCCGATCCTTAACACGTTATCCTTCAACTCGTACAACTTGCTACAGTGCTCCTCAACGCTTCGATGAAACACGGCCGAAACCCGCAACCGTGTCATCTGCTCTTGGCTGACCGCCTGAAACTGCTTCCATGTCGTCTGCAGTTTCTGGGTCATTTCGATGTTCCGATCCGTCTCCAGCTTGCATGATTGCCTCAGCGCTAGCGAGGCGTTCAACAGCTGGCATCCGTAGTTGTACGTCCCCTTGGCCGTCTCTTGAAACGTCTGGTGTTCGTCCTTCTGCGCCTGGATTTCGTACACGTTGGTCCCGACGTGCGTGTGCGACCGCAGCATCACCTTGTACAGGTCGTCCATCCATTGGAGGGCCGTCTCGGCGTCCGTTTCGTACTTGTAGATGTGGGTGATCTGGTCCAGCGTTAGCCGCTGCAGTTCGACGCTTTCAACGAAGATTCGCGACCGGGAAATGGTCGCATCGAGGATGTCCCGCACGTTGGCAATGTCCTCGCTGTAGTCCACGTCCACCTCGCGGCCGACGGCGTCCTTCACGGGCATCGAGAGGATGTCGCTCAGCTTTTCGCCCTCCTTGATGATCTCCTTTTCGACAGTGTCTAGGGGGGAAAATTGAAGAGAGGGAAGGAATTAACGATTGTTTAGTATGAAATTGTGATTAAGAGCTCAGAGCTCATGAACCAGTATAAACGAAAACCAAAGATTTTCGATTAATAATACACTTTATGCCTAAAACAGGGAGAACATAAATCAATGATAATTGGATGAATAACTTGGGTTTTAATGGATTTTTTGCTCTCACATCATGCAACATTGTGCTATCAAGTGATAGTTCAATTTCTGTTTGAGAATCTTCAAGAGCTCCCTTGATAATAGCTCATCAGATCTACAAACGTAATCAGTCATGGATCCCATCTGAAACCTCCTGAAACGTTCATTAAACGCTTTAAAACGCTTCTGGAATCCTCTTAAAATTCTTTCAAAACCCCTTGTAACGCCCCTTAGATCCTGTGGAATCCCTCAATAGTCCATTTAACCCGGGGGCAGTCGCGTCGTGTACTGAGTGCACGCACCATGAAAAAAGCACGCTGCTGGTAAACAGCGTGAGTATGGTGTCAATGAGGTGGCCGAAGACGCAACTGCTCGAGGGTTAACGAGCCGATTTTATGAATGAAAATTTGATAGGAGGTGGTGTCCTAATCCGTGGATATCAATATCAACTTCAACAATGTTGTCGTTCCGTAAAGTGGCCCATACACTTTTTAAATCCGCTGAAAATCCTTTGAAGCTTTCTGAAACGGCTCCCAAAATTTCCTGAAATGCTTCCGAAAACCCCTGATACCCGCTTAGCCATCCCGTGACGGATCTGAGACCTTTCGAAACCCCCAAAAACGCCACAGTAACGCCTCTGAAATACCCTGAAAAATCTCTGATACTTCCTGAAATGCCTACGAAAATATCCTGAAGCTCCCTCGGATCTCTCGTAACGCACCTGAGATTCTCCTAAACCCACGAAAATGCTCCTCTAACTTCTTTGGAACTCGCTCAAAATCTACGGAAACTTTCTGAAATGACTCTAAAGCCCCTGAAACCCTTCTCGAACTCTCTGTACCATAGCTGAGACCCCATAAACTCGGGTAAACGCACATGCAACGCCTCTAGAATTTTCAAACTTTCTGAAATGCCTCCGAAAACCCCCAACCAAATTTAACGTACATACATGAGATCCTCCGCAATCCCCAAAAATGCTTCTGTAACGCTTTCGGAACCTACTGAAAATCCTTTGAAACTTCCTGAAATGTTACAGAAAACCCTCTGAAAATCTCTCGGGGGCCTTATGTAGCGCACCTGAGATCCTTCAAAAACCCCGAAAGCGGTCCTGTAACGCCTCCTTTCAGCAATTTCAGCGATCAATGAAATTTTTGGAATGCACTTTTTTCGTTCCTGAGTTATGGCCAATTTTGTGAAAAATGGCCATATAATATATGCGTACATGGTCATTTTTCATAAAATTGGTCATAACTCAGGAAAGATAAAAAAGCTTATAAAATTACCTTCTCAAATTTTTTTTTTTAATTTTCCGTGAGTTCGGGCATAGTTTTTCCGGCTTTTCTTTATGGATTTTCTCAACGGCGAAAAATTTCGTGGAAAACTTCTGCTTCATATTTTTTTGGGTTTCTGAGAAAATTTGCCTTCATTCTTCAAAAAAAATGCATTGTTCTCGAGTTATGATTTTTCAAAGAAAAGGCTTATATGGCACATTTGAACATTTTCCAACAAAATTGGCCATAACTCAAAAACAAAAAAAAAATACATTCCAAAAATTTCAGCGATTGAAGCTTATGAAATAACCTTCTCTAAAATATTTTTTTGAACATTTTTCACGAATTCTGGCATAGTTTTTTTTTGATTTTTGAGAAAATTTGCTTTTATTTTCTAAAAAAAACTTGTTCCTACGGTGCTTCGATGATTTTTCAGAGTAGTGTGAGTGGAAAACGAAAAAAAAATCAACCTGAGTTTTCCGGAAAAACATGCGATCCTGAATTTTTCTCATTTTTTGTTTGTTCATATATCCATGAGCCCTGCCTGTGAAAATCTGAGACCCTTCGACCCAAACCTCTACGATAATAAAAAAAAACTGTGTTTCACTTTCTAAGTAACATTTCCAAACAAAATAAGTTCAAGGAAGTCTTAAGAATCATCACAAAATAACAATAAAAGATTTCAGAATTTTGATTTTAAAGGAGATTACATTAGAAATTCCCTATTGTAATTTCTCTGACATTTTTTTTTTCAAAAACTTCTAAGGAATACCTATGAAATTTGATCAGATTCGGCAATCCTTTCAGTTATTCATTCAGCATTTTTTCTGGGAAATTTTTTCAACATTTTTTTTTAAATTTATTTAGGAAGTAGTACATAATTTTTCTTTAATTCTTTTAACATTTTTTGAACAATTCATCAGGGTACTTCTTGAATTTAATTTTCGGGAATTCCTTTGGCAATTGGCAAGTTCATTCAGCAAAGCTTTTGGGAAATCTTCCAGCATTTTTTAATTTTTCTTTCGGCTTTTTTTTGAGAATATGTCAGGGAATTCCTTCGGCTTTTTCTCTGTGATTTCCTTCAACAATGCCTTCATGAGTAGCTTTGAAAATCTCTTTGCCAATTATTCTCGATAATTCTTTTTATAAATTGTTTGTTGTTCATTCAGCAATATTTTAACATGTCTCTTGATAATTACTTCGGGTATTAGATTAGCGATTATTTTGGAAATGTTCTCGGATTTTTTTGAGAATTTTTCCGACAATTCTTCCAAAGCTTTCTACGGCAAACTATTTGGAAATTCCTACAGAAATGCTCCTGGCTATTCCTCAGGCTTATTATTTTTTAATTTTAATTTATTTCTGCAATACAATTGTATGATTAATCGGCAGATTTTGGAATTTCCGTAAGCAATTTCTTTGGTGGTTTCTTCGACAATTTGGTGTTATGCCAATCAGCATATTAAATGATCATATTTGTTTAAGAGTTTGAATGCATGCATTTAATTGAAAATTGGAGTTTCTAACTTCAAGAAAATAAAAAAAACAGCCTAAAATGACAAAATCGCAAAAAAAAATTGAAAAAGAATCTTGACTTAACGATTTTTTTTCTCGGAACAGTTTTAAAAGCTTTCACTAGGTACTTGTTATTGAAAGAATATAAGCAGTATTCTTCGTTTTGCTGCATACATAATCAAATCAAAAACAGTAAATTAAAAAAAATCCTTCAATGAAGTTGAGGCTTTTCACGAAACAGCATGAAAAAAATCCATTTTTTTTAATTTCGCATTTTTGATTTGCATATAATTTTGCATAGCTGTTCTAATCAATATGAATAACCATTTTTTCATATTAAAACTTTTTATGGAGTCTCGACTAACTTTCAAATAGGGCCTATGAAAAAATGGAACACATGCAAATGAAAAATCATATCACTGAAACTGCTTGTTTGATCGGAAAACTGTCTTCAGCAAAGTAGTAGATTAATAAATGGCGGCTCTCAGAAAAATACACATTGAAAACTTTATTTAGTTTTTCTTCTAAAAAAACTGAATTTCGTTACTAAAAATTAAATATCTCAAAAAGCTATTTTTCTACCTTCGTGATATTTTGTGAGGAAAAGTTCATTCTGTTAGCTACCATCTGTAGAAATTTCATAATGGTAAAAAAATGTACAAAAAAAAGTTATGGCACTTTGAACATTTTCGTTTGTGTGTTTTTTAGAGTGTATGACGAATTCACACAAACTCGCCGTAGAGGTTTGGCAAAACAGTCTCAGAATCCGATGGAATTGGCTTCTTTAACGGTGTTGAGTTAATTCGATATTCTGAATCTGCATCTCAAACTGAGCCGAAATCCAAATTTTCATGTATTTTGGAGTCCGGGAACCCATTTAAAAATCAATTTAAACTTTGTATGGGAGCGATTTGCCGAATCACCCCTCGTCGCAGTTTGTACTGGGTGGAGCTGTCAAACAGTTGCCCTGCTGTCAAAAGGCGATTTCAAAAAATCTTTTTGAAATTGTTTTTAGGTACCAAAACAAAGTTCTAAAAATCTGAAAAAAATCATAGTGGCTCAGAAAAAAGTGCTCTTTCGTATAAAAACAAAAAATTAATACATTTTTCAAAATTTAAAAACCCAATTTCTTAGGTATAAAGACTATGTACTTTAAAGCAAGATTGCATACTTTGTTTTTTTTTATTTATCTAGACTAATATTTGAAAAGGGCTAAAGTATTTGACCGTTTTTTACTCAATATAACTTATAAATGACATTACCTACAAAAAAGTTATGTATGGGTGACTTTTAGATAATCATGTGAACTTTCATAACATTAATAATGTCAATACGCTTTACAGGTTAAAAAATGCAAATAAGAAAAATTATTTCAATTTGCAAAACTTGACATTTTTGTAATTATTCAAATTTTTGCCATGTATTGCAATATGGACACTTTTGAAGAAAAGCATTTCCGAGGTACCGTGATTTCGGGTTAAATTGATCGACGTGAGGGTCATTTTTATTTGTCAAAAATATTGCTTTAAACTTAAAACAATTTGTAGAAAATTACCATCATCTGACTAAAGGATTATTGAATGATGAGTTACATGTTTTACAGTCAATTAGTTACATATTTCTGTATTAAATTCAATATTTTCCATAATTGCGTGTTTGGCGAATTTTAAAGACCCTTTCAAACTTTTGTTACCGTGGCTGTATCGCACATGTAATGAATATTCGAATGGATGCTTTTAGCTACCGTGTTTGCTAAACACGATTTCATCATCAAAAATTTTATAAATATTCAAATTTATACATAAAATTGCACTTTTCCGGAAGTAATCACTTTTTCAGTATGGAAAGTGCATACTTTAAGGCGTTTTCCTAAAATTTATTAAACTTAAACCTTGAATAATTAAAAATTAAGAAAACTCGTAAAAGTTTTGCGTACATTTCGCATTCTGGGGTGGCTAATGCAGGTAAAAAACATATTTTTGACACATGCAAAGGTATTTCATTTACTGATCAATTTCATCCCGAAAGCAAAATGATTGATTTTTTATTCTAAATAATATTTACCTATTGCAATAAAATGATTTGTAGTAAAAGTTTCAATCTCGTTGATTGAGGAGAATCGTGGTCGTACTTGTTTTATTGCTTTGAGTTTGACTTTCTTTGGGTCATCGACTGTACGTTGGATGATATCTTTAATTGTCATTTCAGTCTAAAATTTCTTAACCCGACGTTTCGGTCCTTATTGGACCTTTTTCCTGTAATGTTTGAGTTTGACCATATCGCTAACTAGTCAAACATATGACGTCAAAAACTGTGAAAGGTGATTAATTGCATTCGAAATCGCGGTAGCATTAGTGGCCAATTTTTGACAGCTCCTCCCCTCTTAAAGTATATTCTCCCATACCTAATAGAAGGCTCCTAGCAATATCATAAGCTTCCCCTAAAATGCTACGTCTTTAATGGACGGTACCTAACAACAAATACTTCATGTCATCATTTTGCGTGTTTCTCTTCGGTAGATAACAAAAGTTTTTATCCGGGGCGTTTTTTCATACAGGGGATAGACAAAATGATCGGGACAGGCAAAATTTTCACTTTTCAGAAAATGTTCACATAGCTGTAACTTTTTGAAAAGTGCCTCGAAAAATCTGAAATTTTTACTGCAAGTTGATCAATTAGTTGTCTATCGATGGTCTAATTTTGGAGAAGATCGGGCTATTCTGTACGAAGCTATAAAGATTCTAGAAAAAGTCAAAATTATTCGATAGCTAACTTTGAACTGTTATATCTCCGGATTCAATGAATCAAATACAATGAAATTTTGAGCGTTTATGACTTATATAATAAGCTTTGGAAAACTTTTGACATAACCTCACATTGTTCACACAGAAGAAAATTATAACGATTAGACTATTTTTCTAATAAAACAACAAATTTTCCAAAACTTCAACATCGTTTCAAAATGCAAGATTCTAATTATAGTTCAATTAAATTCCCTTTTATTGACTTGTATATAAATATGTTTTGATGGAAAGTAACAACATAACCGGTAATGAATTGAAAATGTAATGGGATGCATATTAAAAAATAGACCAATTTTCTAAAAAATCATTAAATAAATAAAATCGCTATAACTTTGTCTCTTGTTAATAATTTCAAGTTATGTCAAACGTTTTCCGAAGCTCATTATGTAAGTCATAAATGGTCAAAATTTCATTGCATTCGGTTTATTGCATCCGGAGATATAACAGCTCAAAGTTGGCTATCGGATAATTATACCTTTTTCTAGAATATTTATAGATTCGTAAAGAATAGCCCGATCTTTTCCAAAATTGGACCATCGATACACAACTAATTGATCAACTTACAGTAGAAATTTCAGGTTTTTCGATGCACTTTTCAAAAAGTTACAGCTATTTGAACATTTTTTGAAAAGTGAAAATTTTGCCTGTCCCGATCATTTTGTCTATCCCCTGTATATTAAATTAAACATAGCTTCATATGTTTGATTCACAACTCTATCTAATGCAAAGTATTTATTTTATTCTCCTATTCCGGTGCACAATTTCTTCGAAGAAAAGATATTTTTCTTGCTGGTGAGCAATGGAAGAAAATTTCAAAAGAGAATCCTTAATTATACTTTTTGCACTGGATAGATTTATAATTGAAACATATAAAGCTATGTTCAATATTAATATGTAAAAATACCCAAAAATTGGATTTACTCAAAAAAAAAACATTTTGTGTTGTGTTAGATTCAGATAATACCAATTTAATTACTTTGATCCATTTTGAATTCTATTCTTAATGGGCATGTATTCCAAATTGACTTCAATTTATTTTTTAACTTTTTTTAGTGTGTAGGAATTGATTTTTCAATATTTCAATTTTTTACTTGAAAGTTCACACAAATTCCTTAAAGTCACCCATACCACACTTTTTTGTAGGTCATGTTATTTTTAAGTTACATTGGTGAAAAAAAAATGGTCAAAAACTTTTCAAATATTAGTGTAGATAAATTAAAAAAAAAAACAAAGTATGCAAAGTTGCTTTAAAGTACATTGTCTTCATACCTACAAAATTCCATTGAATTCTGATAGGGTGCTGCCAATCCTAAAATCGAGTTTGCGGGAAATTCGTCATACACTCTAAAAAACACGCAACCGAAAATGTTCAAAGTACCATAACTTTTTTGGACATTTTTTTACCACTATAAAAATTTTAAAGATGATTGCTAACAGAATGAACTTTATTCTCACAAAAAAACCACGAAGGTAAAAAAATAACTTTTTGAGATATTTAATTTATAGTAACATAATTCAGTTTTTTTAGAAGAAAAACTAAATAAATTTTTCAATGTGTATTTTTCTGAGAGCCGCCATATATTATTCTACAACTTTGCTGAAGACAACCGATCGAACAACCCGTTTCCGTGTTATAATTTTTTATTTGCTTGTGTTCCATTTTTTCATAGGCCCTATTTGAAAGTTAGTCGAGGCAAAATATGAACTTTTGATATGAAAAAATGGTTTCTCACATATAAAGGAATAGTATACAAAAATATCAAGTTGATTGAAAAACATCGATTAAAATGGATTCGTGCTGGTCCGTGGAAAGCCTCAGTCAAAAAATCCCGGTGTCATATGTCATATTTTCACTTACCAAGTCACTTTTTCAAGAAAATGGTTCAATGAAGTTTGAAGAACCATCATGAAACTCCAATAAAATCTTTTTTCAAAATTAAAACTTACGTCAACAATGCCTTATGGATTCCTTTGAAAATTTCTGGGTGTCATATTCTTGAAAAATATTTTGTCAATTCCCTGGGCCAATTAGGCCTCAGCAATTCTTAAGATAATCCTTTCTACTTTCCTTAAGAACTCATTCACGATTTTTTTTATCAATTTCTTTGGGTATTATATTGAGAAAATATAAAGAAATTACATTGGGATATTTTTTTAGAAATAGTTTTAGCAATTCGTGATAACTTCTTCGGAAATTCCTTCGGCAAGTTCTCTGGAAGTTAACTCAGTAATGCCTTTTTTTTATTTTTTTACAGCAATTGTTTCGGAAATATCTTTGGAAATTCCTTCTTCGGTAATTCCTTGGAGAATAGATCAGCCAACTCGTTTGATATTGGTATGCCCTTCGACCTTTTTTTAAATTTCATCAACAATGTCTTATGGATTTCTGTGAATATTTCTGTCCGGGTCTTCTGAAAAAATACTTTGTCAATTCCCTTGGCAAATTAGGCCTCGGCAATTCTTTAGGTAAATTAGGTAATTCATTCTGCAATTCCTTTGAGCAGCTTTTTTGCAAATTTCTTTAAGAGCTCATTCAGGAATCCCTTTATAAATAAATTTCTATGAATATCATATTGAGAAAATATCAAGAAATTCCTTTGGGAACTTCTCTTTAGAAATCTTCAGAAATTCTTGAGAATTTTTTTCGGAAAATCTCCGGCCAAGATTTCTTTGGAGGTTAACTTAGTAATGGTTTTTATTTTCTAATTTTCTACAATTTTTTTTTATTTTTATTTTTTTTTTTTGATTTTTTTCTTTTTGCTATTTATTAGAGGACAAATCAGCCAATTCTATTAATATCAGTATTCTCTTCGGCAGTTTTTATTATAAGAAATTGAGAAAATATCAAGACCGTTTCGGGAACTTTTTAAGAAATTTGTTTAGCAATTCTTGAGAATTTCTTCGGAAATTCCTTCGGTAGTTTCTTTGGGAAATGATTCAATTACTTTTTTTTTTTCATTTTCACAGTATTTTTTTTGGAAATTGTTCTTTGACAATTCTTTAGAGAAAACATCAACCAATTCTATTGATATTAGTTTGCCCTTCGGTTTTTTTTTCATTTCAAATTCTTTCAACAAGGCTTTATGAATCCCTTCTAAAATTTCTTTTAGGAATTTTCTGGAAAATACTGCCAATTCACTGGGCTAATAAGGCATCGTCAATTATTTAGATAATTCATTCGGCAATTCTTTTGAACATTATTTTTTTTGGAAATTCCCTCAGAAGTCATTCAGGAATTTCTTTATTAATTTCTTTGAGTATTATATGAAGAAAATATAAAGAAATTGGACTCGAAAACTTTATGAAAATCATTCGGATCCTTATGAATTGTTTAAAGGCCATTTTATTAGTTGCGCCCTCTGGAAATCTTAAGCTTATTTGGCTGAATGTTATCCTTCGATAATTTTTCTACGGCAATTTATTTGCGTATTCCTTGAAAAAAAAAAAATGTCGTAGGGAATTCCTTTGACAGTTTTTTTTAAATATTTTTTTTCCAATTCCTTTGGTACATTCATTGAGACTCGGATTTTCCTTCGACAATTTTTTGGAAATTTCTTCGACAACTTTTTGGAAATTCCATCAGAGTTTCCTTTAGGAACTGATCTGGTAATTTCTCAAGGACTTCATTCGGCAATTTCTAGGGGGGTTCTTCGGTAATGCCTTTAAAAACTTATTCGGTAAGTTTTTTTTTAGAAATTTCTTCAGCAACTCTTCTGGATACTTGTGGGCAATTCTTTTGGCATTTCCTTCGGGATTCCTTTAGAAGACATTTCATTTTAGCAATTCTATTTTAAAATCTTTCGACGATTCTTTTATGATGACTGCAATTTCTTTGTATTTATTAATTGCCTTATGAATATTTTCAGCAAATTCTTTCGGCATTTGTTTAAGGATGTCGACAGAAATTTGACCTGGCCACAGTCATAGATCAAAGTGATGGCGGGCAATCGCCCAAGATGGAGATCTTTCAATTCAACAACTGCACCACCATAAATGCTCAGGACTAAAAGTAAGTAGTAAGTACTCCCTTGGGAATTGATTAGGTCATTTTTTGGGTTTTGTCCGCTAATTAATTGCTTTGGCAATTTTTGTGGAAATTCTTGGAAATTCCATCGGCAATTCCTTCGGAATTTTTCTAGCATTTGCTTTTGGAAATTCCTTCGATAATTCGTGTGAACTTTCGGCTATTCCAAATTAAACTATTTTAGTTTTTTTCTTTTCAATTTTTAAAACAATAACCGATGAATTTTTTGAAGTTATGGAATTGAGAATTTTTAGAAGAACTACTAAAGATAATTTTAAAATAATCATACAAAATATTTTCAAAAATACTTGAGAAATTGTATGAACGAATCAAGGAAGATGCTTTTAAATCTGCAAAATAAATTTGAAAAGGAATTACCGAAAAAATAACAAAGTATGTGAAGTAGGAATTACCAAATGGATTGCCGGTGAAACTTAGATGAAAATTGGAACAAGAAAATTCGTAGGTCTAATGAAAAAATAGTTGCCTGAATCAATTCCCAAAATAATTACCGAAGAATTCTCAAGAGCGTTGCCAAATTAATTTCCAAATGAATTACCCATGCCATAGCAAAGTTACCAATGCCGGAGGAAACACCAAAAAGAAACCTCGTTGGTCCAAATCTGATAGAAATACTGAACGAATTTTCAAAGAAATTGCCAAAGAAATTCCGCCAAAAAATCCAAAGACCCTTTCAGAAAAAAATCTCAAATAAGCTGAATTTGTCGGTATGAACTTAAAAGGTTCATGTTATGGAGTCATTTCATGTATTGCTATTCTTGGATGTTCTTCGTTCTTCAAGTGTATGTCCTAGCTTCTATAAGAAAAACCGATCTTATTTCAGCACCCGCCGGAAATGATCCACAAAACTACGTTTGTTAATGTACTGTTTAAAGTAGATTTAGAAAAAGTTAAGCCTTCAAGATCTACAGACATACTACTAATTACTTAGCAATAATTTGAAGCTAGAAGTGTCCTTCAAGGTACTCAAACCCAAACAACAGACCCTCAAGAAACTCACCCAATGTTTGTTGACTATCCTTCAGCTTGTGCAGCTTCGCGCTGGCCAAGTCGAAATCCTCCACCTTGTCGCCCATGATCAACGACTGGAACACCTCGCTGGTTCGATCGAAGTACTCCGCCACCAGCCGGAAGAACCGCACCGACGTGATCAGTACATTCCTCCGTCGTTCCAACCGCTGGGCAAAACTCCGACACACAAAGTCCATCCACTCGCGCTGCGACATCAGGTCCTTGAACGGGGCCGAGTCCTTCATCTTTGGAAAGTTGTCAATTTTGTAGATTAGCTCCGCGTAGAAGCCGTATGTCTTCCAGCACTGTAGCTCGAGGATTTCGTGTTCCAGGCGGTGCTTGTCGGCGGTGGTGACGTCGTAGCCCACCTTCAGCTGAGCGTTCAACATCGTCTCGGCCGTCGTGAGGATCCAGTTGGTTACGTAGGATACGCCTTCCTCCAGGGTTGCCAGTTCTCGTAGTTCCTCGACGTTTCTTTCCAGGTCCAGCAGGGCACTGTTTATGGTGGACTGCTTTTTGTCGATGGTGTTGAGCATCTGCTGCAGGGACTCCCGACTGTCCAGAAGGTCTTGCGAGAGCAAGGGCTTTGTACTTTGCAGGTCACCGATGTGGGAGATGAGTTTGTTGCCTGCAATAGAGAAGTGATGTGTAAGGTTAGGGATTTTTGTTTTACAACATTTCTATGAATTTTGTAGCCAGTTGTTATGTAATCACAAGGTTCTTAAAGTTAAAGTGAGTTGATATCCAAGAACTTAACTTAATGTACAAGATCGGTTGTCCAATCATTCTGGCAGTAAAGGCCTTCACAGCTACATACTATTATTGCAGTTGTTTGTAGTTGTTATGATCTGTCTGTTTGTATATCTTCCTATGAATAATGTTTGTTTGATAGAATGTTGGAGATAATGTATTGTAGTACATAATTAAGAGTTTTGATAATATTTTTGTATGACTTTTCCATTGTATGTCAGACAATTTCACAGGAGCAAGGCATCTTTTCACTAACTTACTCAGCTTACAAGACTCTCATATTAGTTCGTAAATGGAGGTTTAATTGCCTGATATTTTGTTACCTGTAATTTGACATCATATCATTTATTACTTTGTTAACAATCAGCTGATGTATCGCTTTTATTAAAGAACATCTTGTTTCCAACGTGAGCTTATAAAGCAAACGTGAAACAATCAACAAACCGCCGCGGCGGTCATTTCGCGGCTTCTGCACCTAAAAGAAACAATCAATCGTCATCGATATTGGTGTCACACTGAGGTAAGCCGGTTTTCATGCCCCGCATTAGAGACCATGTTGTTGACGTTGAGATTCATTCGACTAAAATTAGCCAAGGAACCGTTAATCGGATTTTGATGGAGCCTTTGTGGGACCGGCAGACTCAATAGTAAAGCCTTTCGACTTAGAAAAACCATCTCCAGCAGATGTGTCCGGCTTGTGTTGCCATCGAATGCAGCTGTTGACACCTTAAACATATAGTAGTAGTCAGCTGTTTAGAGCCCTGTAACTGATGGATGGTAAAGTAGCGGATATTACATGATCGAGTTAATAATGGGGTTGCTGGTTTTCGACATTCTCCCATGCTGCGGCTTGTGGTGACAACTAAATTGAGCATACGCAACTTTGAGAGGGAAAAGGCGAATAATTGGATGCGTGTTGCATTTGAGCAGATTCAGCTATGAAAACGTAACTTTTTCAATTGGTTTATAATTTACACAAAGAAAGATATGCTAAACCAGACTACGGTTTAACGTAGCATAAACAGGTCAATTCCAAGTGAAATAAATATTTTCAAAAACTTTGACCTAAAGTCAGGCATACAGTACCTAATTTGCTTATCATCAAAACCAATCCTCAGGATTTTGCAAAAACCCATGGCAGCAATGGACAATCGAAAAGTTCGCAATAGATCACGTGCTTCACGGGTCATAAGTAATAGACCGCTACTGACTAAAAACCAAACCAAAGGCGGATCAAGTTCCGGTTCTAAAAATAGTCACTTGAGACGACCAAACATGGAGATTGCCCATTTCGTATTTACATATTTTCTTCTGCTGGCATAAAAGTGTTGCCGACGATTGAGCTAGATGATTGAAAGGTGAAATCTTGTCATAGCCGTCGGTAGTTACACGGTAAGAAAAAAATTATGATAGTTTTGAACGTAATTAATATTATGTTTGAGGTATGTACATCAATTTAAAAGTGTGAATTTTGAATAATATTGCATCTGGGTTTATTTATAAATTCTACTATTAAGAGAGCGTTTTCAAATTACGTCTTGAAGAAAGATATGCAACTCCTCCTCCCAGATATGTCACACTTTTTGTATGAAGACTCTTGAATTTTTGTATCAGTCGTCACACTTGTTTAAATACCCCCCCTCCTACCCCCAAGCGAGGTGTAATTTATGGATACATATTCCCTAAAAGCTTGTGTCTTGTGGTTGATATAAAAAATCACAAAAAAAATTCCGTTTTATTTGCCACATGCCACATGTTCGGCGTGCAAATGTCAATCACATATTATCACTGTGTATAATTTTCTGTACACATTTTGTTTTGATTGTTCTTTCTCCCTTGCTATCCATTTCTCTGTTTATAATCTGCACCGATCAAAATTGAATAATATGCTTCGGATTTGTTTAACTCTCAAGCATATAATGAACGTGAATAGGGGAAAGAGGAATCAACGTCATGAGAAATGCGTTTGATTTATTTATATATTTCGTATTCTGCTTCCACCTGTGTGGCAAAAATGTAAAAAATTCAAAAAGCATATGGCATATCCATACAATGGATTGTTTTAGACTTTTCATTTTCATTCTGATGAAGTGGTCAACAAAGTTGCTATACATAATATAATATCCAAAATTACACGTTTTATTGTGGTAAACTTATAATTCTTCTAGTGTACAGATGTTGGCTTTCTCGGTCTAGGGTCAATCTGAATGGCTAGTTTTGGATTACCCGACGTTTCCATGGGCTCTATAACTGGAACAAATATTTACGCCTAAATCATTAGTTCTAGCTATACACTGTCTTCGGGAAAGTTTCTTCATATTTTTTTGAACATTGTTTCCAATCTCTAAACAGATTAAATTGCTGCGTATGCCATGATTTTCTACTTATTTTAAATGTTTCATGATCTTGCGAATGAAAAAAACAAAGATTGCCTTGGTGATCGCGACGGTGAAATTTGGATGGTCCAAATGGCTCGCAAGATGTCAACTTTTCATTGTTTCCATATACAGCAATGAAATGTTCTACAAAGTTCAGAAGCACTTAATTCTGAATAACTTTATCGAAAATATCGTATCGTTTTCTTTTATGGTGTCTGCAGAGTCGAAGCGTGGACGCATGGCGCCCTTGGCAAGTATCCAGATTGGTGACCCACGACAATTGGACATTGTTGTTATTTTTTTATTTTTTTTTATAGTGGTTTTCTTTTGGAATTTCCATGGGAGTCGTCCAAAAATTTTCCAAAATTTCCAAAATTTCAAAAATTTAAGTGTTTCAGTTATGGCTATGGTGCCAATTATTCGCCATAGTTGATTTTCACCCTTTAAATCAACAACAAAAAAATTGTGAACAACAGATCACGTTCACAAAAGATGGTTGCAGTCATTTAAACTCAACATTTTGCTCAAATTATGGTAGAAATAAATCATTTTCCTTACAATTTCGGCTTCCTTGCACTTTTTTTCGCCATAGTGTACCAGTTATGGCTAATCCCATAAGGAATGCATGCAAATAGTGCTAAAAGGAACCGAAGTCAAAAAATGTATCGATAGCTGGTACAGTGTTCCTATCATTGGCACACGCTTATATAAATACTAAAAGTAGTTATGGCTCCGTTTCTATATTTTTCCTGTAAAGTATGGAAACTAAGCAGTCTTTTAACACGTTGATGACATTCGTTGGTCTTCTTTTTATTTTTGTACAAATAGTTTTCCTTAGGTAGTGCCATAATTGGTACAGGCACCCTACGAGCCCAAGAACGAACACATTTAGCATTTCATCAACCTCACTAAGTCCAGCACAACCATTAGAAATTACATTTCAGAATCCTAAATTTCTTCAAAACAACATTCTTACAGTATTTTTTTTTTATTTTATTTTTCTTTTCTGGATGTTTGTTCAAAAGAATTTTGTTTTAAAAATACTTAATTGAGTTTCAGGGGTTTCCATAAAATCTCAACCGATCTATTTTACCGATTTCCGTCAATTGGTTTAATTTGCTTTACCAGAATTTTCCAATAACTATTCCAAGGGACGCGGTGAGGTTACCCCCATACGAAAACCGGTGTATGCTGATGCAGTTGGATACACTAGCATCGAGAAGGATAATGCTGCAGAGACTGTTCTGCTTTGATCTGCTGGCAGGAAACATCGACTGTGGAGAGCTGCTTTTTCAATTGAATATTCATGCCCCAACTCGCCGTCTTCGGAATCATGCTCTCTTCTACCTACCAATGCATCGAACGCTTTATGGACATTTCAACCCGTTGCATTTCTGCTGTAGGCTTTTTAACGAAGTCAGCGACAATTTTGATTTTAATATTACAAAGACAACGTTTAAAAATAGGATAAGGAATTAGATTAAGTCTCAGTCTGTACAACTAGCTAGGTTGAAGATAGTGAATCAATAAATAAATTGTTATGAAGTTTAATAAAAATATTTTCCAGAAGATTGGTTAAAAAATTTGCAGTTATCATTAGACAATCCATGGATATGGATAAAAACCAGGAGAAATTTCTGAAGAAATTTCTATATTAGTTTTTGTTAAAATCTCTAGAAGATTTCCTGGTGGAATTACTAAATAAAATTATGTAGGAATTTCTAAAGGAATTCTTTTGGAATATTTGGTCCATATAAAAATCCAAGAGACATTTCAACAAGAATTTCCATTGCAATTCATGTTGTAGCTCTTGCAGGTATTTCAGGAGTAGTTCGTAAAGAAACTTCTAAAATAATGCCTGTAAGAATTTGTGTAAGAAATACTGGAACAATTTCCGAAAGAATACTTGGACGAATTTTCGGAAAATTGGTGAATCAATCTCTTGGAGATGGAGATATTCTAAAAAAAAAATCTCTAGAAGGGTTTATAAAGAAATCCTTGAGAAATTTCTAGAGAGATCAATTGAAGGTTTCCAAAAGAATTTGTTGGAGAAGTTTTGTATAAAGTCATTGGTAGATTTCCCAACGGAATATCAAAGGAAATTTCCGAAGAAATTCCAAATTTATGGATTTCTGAAGGAATTTATGAGAAAATTCATGAAAGATTTCCTAGGAGATTTCTAGCAGAATGTATGGAGCAATCTCTAGTGAACATGGAACAATTTCGGAAGGTAGGTTTTCAAAGCGATACTAGAACCTTCTTTGATCAAATTATGGAAGAATTTTCTCAAGGAAACTCTACAAAATTTTCTATAGGAATCCATGGAGGAATTATTGAAGTAATCTACTGAAGGGTTTCAGGATAATCCTTAAAGATATTTTTGCAGGAATCTGTATAATTAATTTTGAAGGAAACTGTGGAAAATTTCTAAAGAAATTAATTGAATATTTTTCAGGAGAAACCTAGGAAAGAAATATGATATAGAAGTTTTGAGAAAAAGAAGCATGAAGATTTTTTGAAGGAATTTGCACAGGAATTTCTGTAGGTATCCTTGAAGAAAACTTGCTAATTTATCACTGAAAGATTTTTGGAAAGAATTCCTGCCGAAAATCCATGACAAACTATCTTATAAAATCCGTAGAGAAATATCTGGACAATCATTTGACTAACTTCTGAATAAATTTCAAGATAAATTCAAATTTGTTTAAAAATAATAGCAATATTTCAATAAATATGAAGAAAATCCTCGGAAATACCCCAATGAGAAACTTTCACTAGAATTTTGAAAGCATATTTCTCATGAAAGCACTTTTCTATATAAAAAAACTAAAATAGTTTTTTTCGAATGAGTGTAATCAGTTTCATACCTTTTAATTCCGCCCCATGTTACATAGGGCGGAATTAAAAGGTACGAAACTGATTACACTCGTTCGAAGAGGATATAGATGAATTCTCAGGTTACCATGATGTTATCTGTGAACAGAGACGCCAGATGATTTTCTGTATCAGTCATTTAAAAATCTGTATCCCATATACAATTTGAGTGGGAAATCTGTATCCCATACAAATCGAAAATCTGTATTTCATATAATCGCTATCTGTATTGATTTTGAAAAATCTGTATAACACAGATAAATCTGTATGTAAGACATCCCTGCCTGTGAAACCTATTTTTTTTTTGAGAATATTAAAAGTATATCATCAATCAAAAAATAGTGGAATTTTTAAAATATTCAAGAAAACATAAGCATCATCCTGTTTTCTACGAGCCTTAGGTCTTTTCGGCGCCTCTCTAAGACTGGCACCCTTTGAGGGGCCAACCTGGCCAACCGCGCGCTACGGCTCTGGGTGTCTGAGCTATTATGTATTTTTAAGGAAAAAATTAGGGTGGCAACCCAGACAACCAATTTGCACGTATAATGAAGTTTATGTTCATGTTATACGCACTTTTGTACGGTAAAGTTACATCGCATAATATGCAGTAAAAGTGCCTTATGCGTACAAAAGTGGAGGCGCTATACGTGCATTGACGGGAAAATAATGACGCTATATGACTTGAAGCGATATCTTATACGATTTACGGTATGCGCTATTGCAACGTAAAGGGTGATACGGTCAAAATTTGATCATACAATTTGTTTCATAACTTGAGAATGCGTACACCAAAACAGCTTATTTTTGGACCAGTAATGGTACATTATATGTAGCTTATACCATAAAATTTACATCAAAATCGGTTTAGTATTTGCGGAGATATTGTGAACCCTGAAAACTGCAATTTTAAAATTTTGTACAAAGAGGATTCACAAATAAGAACACATTTTTACTGTTTTATTAATAGAGCCAGAGATACTTAACCGATTTAAATGAAAATTTATCTGTATGTGAAGTATGCATATCAAAATGTTGTGTGAAAATTTCATTCAATTTGATCCATCCGTTACAAAGTTATATTTGCTTAAGTGGCACCCGGTCAGTTTTTTTTCATATTCAAACTGCTACAACTTTGAAAGTATTCATACTAAATGGCTCAAAATTTTACTAAGAACATATTTTCATAATAGTACTATACTGTAAAATTTTGATAAAAATCGGAGCAGTATTGGTAGTTCTATAATCAAAATTGTGCTTTACTAACCTTAAATTTCCGAAAATTTACTATGGAGCGCCCTTGTACAAAATTTTAAAAAGGTAGGTCGATGGTTTTATCTATATATCAACCAATATTCAATCGATTTTGATGAAAATTTTATGGTATAAGCTACATATAATGTAGCATTACTGGTCCAAAAATCAGCTGTTTTGGTGTACGCAGTCTAAAGTTATGAAAAAAAAATGTGTGACCAAATTTTGACCGTAACACCCTTTATGCCAACGTTAACGATTCTAGCTTATGCGAGTTTGTATATACATTTGAACGAGTTTATTTCCACTTTTATGCGATTTAGTTTGTACACCAATGCGAGTTAAACTGACATAATTAGAAAAGCACCAAGCGAAGTCGTATAATTATCGCAGTACGCAATTATGCGAATTCAATTGACACTTTGCGAGTTCACTCGAACGTTTTTGCGAATAAGCAAAGTTCGTCGCAACAAAACATCGGAATGTCGTCTACTACGATGTAGTCATGCATTATAAAAGTTAATTTGCACTGTAATATGATTTTATCAGATACATCGCAGTAAGTTCAAAAAATAACATCATATGCGATGATCACGCCGAGGACCTGGGATCGAATCCCACTCCCAACAAACTCACAAAATGTGAGTTCTTCCTTCGGAAGGGAAGTAAAGCGTGGGTCCCGAGATGAACTAGCCAAGGGCTAAAAATCTCGTTAAAACAGATAAAAAAAAATCATATGCGATGAAAATTGTCCCTCAGCCGTACATATATGCGATAGTGACTTAAAATAGTACTTTATACGATGTACAGCGTGCATCCTTATGCGATTCCTGGGAAACAATAAAATAAGTTTTTTTCCGTAATTTGTTATGCATTGATTTTTCGCAAAAATTTTGTTCCGAGCAGTATTAGCGCATTTAAAACGGTGTTATGACGGGTTGGGGCAAACATAAAAAATATCTTTTGTCCGCAATCAAAAGAAGAAATATTGTTATAAAACATATCAAAAAAAATAGAGGGGTGCTATTTTTGTAATTCAAGTGAAAAATACTTGAAAAGTGCCTTTTTTTTTCTAGAAAATCAATATCTTTTGAACGGAATGACGTAGCAACATTCTCAGCGCACGAAAATGTGCGTTTTTTAAAGCTCTAAATATGGTTCTTAGACAACTTTGATGAGAAATTTGAAACAAAAAAGAAAGCGTTTAAACTGTTTTGACCAAATTTGGAGCATTTTCCCATAGCTTTCATAGGGTGACGCTAGAAAAAATCGTTTAATTGCTTTATCTTTTTTGTTTCAAATTTCTCGTCAAAGTCGTCTAAGAACCACTTTTAGAGCTTCCATTTTCGTGCGCTGTGAATGTTGCTACGTCATTCCGTTCAAAAGATATTGATGATTTTCTAGGAAAAATAGGCACTTTTCAAGTATTTTTCACTTGAGCTACAAAAATAACACCCCTCTAATTTTTTGATATGTTTTATAACAACATTTCTTCTTTTGAATGCGGGCAAAAGATATTTTTTATGTTTGTCCCAGCCCATCATAACACCTTTTTAAAAAACTATGATTTTTTTTAAGAAAAACGCCTGTAACTTTTGAACCAAAAGAGATAACGACCATCTCAGCGCACGAAACGACGCGTCTTCAAATGCTCTACAAGTGTTTTTTGGGCGACTTTGATGAAAAATCGAAACAGAAAAAATTAACGCCAGAAACCCCGTTTTTCTTGAACCACCCTAAGCTTATTCAGAAAAATAGTTCTAGATCGATCAATTTTAAAGCTACATAAAAAGTGTCTTCAGCAAACTTGCTCAAAATTGATAAATCTACAACTATCCCGAAGAACGTATGCAAATAAAAAAGTTTGGTTACCAATTTTTTTTAAAATATGGATCACCCTAATTTTCATGGACATTTTAAAGGAGGCCTTATTATTAGGGACAACTTTGTAGAAGACCATATTTGCCTAAAAGCTCATTTTAAGGCGTTGAATGCATCTCTCCTCGTAAATTTGGTTCGTGGACCACTGTGCAATGTACTGCATGCATTAATAATAACAAGAAAAACGGTAGAAGTAGTCGATTCTATTGTTTTCCAGGATTCTTTCAATGAATGGCTAGACTAAAATACAGTCCATATTTTTTCAATGGCAACATTACGGTTTTGAACAAGAAGACTGCTTACGTATTGAAGAAATTGAAGAAATTGTCCCTTTGGATTGAAGGCTTGTAACCTGATCTTCTAGCTTAACAGCTGTGATAGGTATTCATTGCCTTCGTAGAATGAGCTATATGTTGCTCCCAGCCTCACCAACCAACATAAGAGTTTTGGTTAAAATCATATGTGTCAATCCATCACACTCATACACCATATAACAACAGAACATGTACTTCGGATTAATCGTTGTTAATGGTCGATTAATCGCGCCGCATGCCTCAAAAGCAGTGGTGTCATCGTGGTTACTCCAAGTTACTCACTGAGTAACCAGCTCTTCAGTTCAAAAAAAAAATTTTTTTTTTCAGGATGCAAAATATAATAAAATACCAATTTTGGTTATTTTGGGTGCACACTGTTAACGCCCTGACCACATCAGTTTTAGTGAATATGGATTTTTAAACAATTCGACATTCTGGACCGCCCCCTCAGGAAGCGAAATATTATAAAATGCCAATTTTGGTTATTTTGGGTGCACACTGTTAACGCCCTGACCACATCAGTTTTAGTGAATATGGATTTTTAAACAATTCGACATTCTGGACCACCCCCTCAGGAAGCGAAATATTATAAAATGCCAATTTTGGTTATTTTGGGTGCACACTGTTAACGCCCTGACCACATCAGTTTTAGTGAATATGGATTTTTAAACAATTCGACATTCTGGACCGCCCCCTCAGGAAGCGAAATATTATAAAATGCCAATTTTGGTTATTTTGGGTGCACACTATTAACGCCCTGACCACATCAGTTTTAGTGAATATGGATTTTTAAACAATTCGACATTCTGGACCGCCCCCTCAGGAAGCGAAATATTATAAAATGCCAATTTTGGTTATTTTGGGTGCACACTGTTAACGCCCTGACCACATCAGTTTTAGTGAATATGGATTTTTAAACAATTCGACATTCTGGACCACCCCCTCAGGAAGCGAAATATTATAAAATGCCAATTTTGGTTATTTTGGGTGCACACTGTTAACGCCCTGACCACATCAGTTTTAGTGAATATGGATTTTTAAACAATTCGACATTCTGGACCGCCCCCTCAGGAAGCGAAATATTATAAAATGCCAATTTTGGTTATTTTGGGTGCACACTGTTAACGCCCTGACCACATCAGTTTTAGTGAATATGGATTTTAAAACAATTCGACATTCTGGACCACCCCCTCAGGAAGCGAAATATTATAAAATTCCAATTTTGGGTGCACACTATTAACGCCCTGACCACATCAGTTTTAGTGAATATGGATTTTAAAACAATTCGACATTCTGGACCACCCCCTCAGGAAGCGAAATATTATAAAATTCCAATTTTGGGTGCACACTGTTAACGCCCTGACCACATCAGTTTTAGTGAATATGGATTTTTAAACAATTCGACATTCTGGACCACCCCCTCAGGAAGCGAAATATTATAAAATGCCAATTTTGGTTATTTTGGGTGCACACTGTTAACGCCCTGACCACATCAGTTTTAGTGAATATGGATTTTTAAACAATTTGACATTCTGGACCGCCCCCTCGGGCAGTGGTGTCATCGTGGTTACTCCAAGTTACTCACTGAGTATAATTTATTGCACCTATAGGTGCAATTACTATAGTGCATTGTGGCTTAATTACTATAGTGCATTTGTGGCTTAATACTAATAAGTTTTGTTCATCACAGATCATTGCATTTGGTGTACGGTCGAGTATTTACCAAATATTTTCTATTCTACAATTTATTATTCTAAGCTCAAGGGTAAGAATTAAAACCTAACATGCAGTGAATTTGTTCATACATTACTCCACCACTAGTTGATTACTATAGTAATTGCACCTATAGGTGCAATAAATTATATCTAAAAAAGGCAATAGTTTATACGCACTTCGGTTCACTTATATGATTCAGCATTTTAATCTATCTCGCTTTCTAGCTACCTATTGTTTATGGAGACGTCAGTGGTCAGTGGACAATGTCACGCTGGCTGTCCATTATATCGACACCGTTCGGAGCAGGGTGTTCATATGGTAGGTGCGGACTGTCCGATATGACGTCACACTGAGTAACCAGCTCTTCAGTTCAAAAAAAAAAAAATTTTTTTTTCAGGATGGAAAATATAATAAAATACCAATTTTGGTTATTTTGGGTGCACACTGTTAACGCCCTGACCACATCAGTTTTAGTGAATATGGATTTTTAAACAATTCGACATTCTGGACCGCCCCCTCAGGAAGCGAAATATTATAAAATGCCAATTTTGGTTATTTTGGGTGCACACTATTAACGCCCTGACCACATCAGTTTTAGTGAATATGGATTTTTAAACAATTCGACATTCTGGACCACCCCCTCAGGAAGCGAAATATTATAAAATGCCAATTTTGGTTATTTTGGGTGCACACTGTTAACGCCCTGACCACATCAGTTTTAGTGAATATGGATTTTTAAACAATTTGACATTCTGGACCGCCCCCTCGGGCAGTGGTGTCATCGTGGTTACTCCAAGTTACTCACTGAGTAACCAGCTCTTCAGTTCAAAAAAAAAAATTTTTTTTTTCAGGATGCAAAATATAATAAAATACCAATTTTGGTTATTTTGGGTGCACACTGTTAACGCCCTGACCACATCAGTTTTAGTGAATATGGATTTTTAAACAATTCGACATTCTGGACCGCCCCCTCAGGAAGCGAAATATTATAAAATGCCAATTTTGGTTATTTTGGGTGCACACTGTTAACGCCCTGACCACATCAGTTTTAGTGAATATGGATTTTAAAACAATTCGACATTCTGGACCACCCCCTCAGGAAGCGAAATATTATAAAATTCCAATTTTGGGTGCACACTATTAACGCCCTAACCACATCAGTTTTAGTGAATATGGATTTTTAAACAATTCGACATTCTGGACCGCCCCCTCAGGAAGCGAAATATTATAAAATGCCAATTTTGGTTATTTTGGGTGCACACTATTAACGCCCTGACCACATCAGTTTTAGTGAATATGGATTTTTAAACAATTCGACATTCTGCACCACCCCCTCAGGAAGCGAAATATTATAAAATGCCAATTTTGGTTATTTTGGGTGCACACTGTTAACGCCCTGACCACATCAGTTTTAGTGAATATGGATTTTAAAACAATTCGACATTCTGGACCACCCCCTCAGGAAGCGAAATATTATAAAATTCCAATTTTGGGTGCACACTATTAACGCCCTAACCACATCAGTTTTAGTGAATATGGATTTTTAAACAATTCGACATTCTGGACCGCCCCCTCAGGAAGCGAAATATTATAAAATGCCAATTTTGGTTATTTTGGGTGCACACTATTAACGCCCTGACCACATCAGTTTTAGTGAATATGGATTTTTAAACAATTCGACATTCTGCACCACCCCCTCAGGAAGCGAAATATTATAAAATGCCAATTTTGGTTATTTTGGGTGCACACTGTTAACGCCCTGACCACATCAGTTTTAGTGAATATGGATTTTTAAACAATTCGACATTCTGGACCGCCCCCTCAGGAAGCGAAATATTATAAAATGCCAATTTTGGTTATTTTGGGTGCACACTATTAACGCCCTAACCACATCAGTTTTAGTGAATATGGATTTTTAAACAATTCGACATTCTGGACCGCCCCCTCAGGAAGCGAAATATTATAAAATGCCAATTTTGGTTATTTTGGGTGCACACTATTAACGCCCTGACCACATCAGTTTTAGTGAATATGGATTTTTAAACAATTCGACATTCTGGACCGCCCCCTCAGGAAGCGAAATATTATAAAATGCCAATTTTGGTTATTTTGGGTGCACACTGTTAACGCCCTGACCACATCAGTTTTAGTGAATATGGATTTTAAAACAATTCGACATTCTGGACCACCCCCTCAGGAAGCGAAATATTATAAAATTCCAATTTTGGGTGCACACTATTAACGCCCTAACCACATCAGTTTTAGTGAATATGGATTTTTAAACAATTCGACATTCTGGACCGCCCCCTCAGGAAGCGAAATATTATAAAATGCCAATTTTGGTTATTTTGGGTGCACACTATTAACGCCCTGACCACATCAGTTTTAGTGAATATGGATTTTTAAACAATTCGACATTCTGCACCACCCCCTCAGGAAGCGAAATATTATAAAATGCCAATTTTGGTTATTTTGGGTGCACACTGTTAACGCCCTGACCACATCAGTTTTAGTGAATATGGATTTTTAAACAATTCGACATTCTGGACCGCCCCCTCAGGAAGCGAAATATTATAAAATGCCAATTTTGGTTATTTTGGGTGCACACTATTAACGCCCTGACCACATCAGTTTTAGTGAATATGGATTTTTAAACAATTCGACATTCTGGACCACCCCCTCAGGAAGCGAAATATTATAAAATGCCAATTTTGGTTATTTTGGGTGCACACTGTTAACGCCCTGACCACATCAGTTTTAGTGAATATGGATTTTAAAACAATTCGACATTCTGCACCGCCCCCTCAGGAAGCGAAATATTATAAAATGCCAATTTTGGTTATTTTGGGTGCACACTGTTAACGCCCTGACCACATCAGTTTTAGTGAATATGGATTTTTAAACAATTCGACATTCTGCACCGCCCCCTCAGGAAGCGAAATATTATAAAATGCCAATTTTGGTTATTTTGGGTGCACACTGTTAACGCCCTGACCACATCAGTTTTAGTGAATATGGATTTTAAAACAATTCGACATTCTGGACCACCCCCTCAGGAAGCGAAATATTATAAAATTCCAATTTTGGGTGCACACTATTAACGCCCTGACCACATCAGTTTTAGTGAATATGGATTTTAAAACAATTCGACATTCTGGACCACCCCCTCAGGAAGCGAAATATTATAAAATTCCAATTTTGGGTGCACACTGTTAACGCCCTGACCACATCAGTTTTAGTGAATATGGATTTTTAAACAATTCGACATTCTGGACCACCCCCTCAGGAAGCGAAATATTATAAAATGCCAATTTTGGTTATTTTGGGTGCACACTGTTAACGCCCTGACCACATCAGTTTTAGTGAATATGGATTTTTAAACAATTTGACATTCTGGACCGCCCCCTCGGGCAGTGGTGTCATCGTGGTTACTCCAAGTTACTCACTGAGTATAATTTATTGCACCTATAGGTGCAATTACTATAGTGCATTGTGGCTTAATTACTATAGTGCATTTGTGGCTTAATACTAATAAGTTTTGTTCATCACAGATCATTGCATTTGGTGTACGGTCGAGTATTTACCAAATATTTTCTATTCTACAATTTATTATTCTAAGCTCAAGGGTAAGAATTAAAACCTAACATGCAGTGAATTTGTTCATACATTACTCCACCACTAGTTGATTACTATAGTAATTGCACCTATAGGTGCAATAAATTATATCTAAAAAAGGCAATAGTTTATACGCACTTCGGTTCACTTATATGATTCAGCATTTTAATCTATCTCGCTTTCTAGCTACCTATTGTTTATGGAGACGTCAGTGGTCAGTGGACAATGTCACGCTGGCTGTCCATTATATCGACACCGTTCGGAGCAGGGTGTTCATATGGTAGGTGCGGACTGTCCGATATGACGTCACACTGAGTAACCAGCTCTTCAGTTCAAAAAAAAAAATTTTTTTTTTCAGGATGGAAAATATAATAAAATACCAATTTTGGTTATTTTGGGTGCACACTGTTAACGCCCTGACCACATCAGTTTTAGTGAATATGGATTTTTAAACAATTCGACATTCTGGACCGCCCCCTCAGGAAGCGAAATATTATAAAATGCCAATTTTGGTTATTTTGGGTGCACACTATTAACGCCCTGACCACATCAGTTTTAGTGAATATGGATTTTTAAACAATTCGACATTCTGGACCACCCCCTCAGGAAGCGAAATATTATAAAATGCCAATTTTGGTTATTTTGGGTGCACACTGTTAACGCCCTGACCACATCAGTTTTAGTGAATATGGATTTTTAAACAATTTGACATTCTGGACCGCCCCCTCGGGCAGTGGTGTCATCGTGGTTACTCCAAGTTACTCACTGAGTAACCAGCTCTTCAGTTCAAAAAAAAAAATTTTTTTTTTCAGGATGCAAAATATAATAAAATACCAATTTTGGTTATTTTGGGTGCACACTGTTAACGCCCTGACCACATCAGTTTTAGTGAATATGGATTTTTAAACAATTCGACATTCTGGACCGCCCCCTCAGGAAGCGAAATATTATAAAATGCCAATTTTGGTTATTTTGGGTGCACACTGTTAACGCCCTGACCACATCAGTTTTAGTGAATATGGATTTTTAAACAATTCGACATTCTGGACCACCCCCTCAGGAAGCGAAATATTATAAAATGCCAATTTTGGTTATTTTGGGTGCACACTGTTAACGCCCTGACCACATCAGTTTTAGTGAATATGGATTTTTAAACAATTCGACATTCTGGACCGCCCCCTCAGGAAGCGAAATATTATAAAATGCCAATTTTGGTTATTTTGGGTGCACACTATTAACGCCCTGACCACATCAGTTTTAGTGAATATGGATTTTTAAACAATTCGACATTCTGGACCACCCCCTCAGGAAGCGAAATATTATAAAATGCCAATTTTGGTTATTTTGGGTGCACACTGTTAACGCCCTGACCACATCAGTTTTAGTGAATATGGATTTTTAAACAATTCGACATTCTGGACCGCCCCCTCAGGAAGCGAAATATTATAAAATGCCAATTTTGGTTATTTTGGGTGCACACTGTTAACGCCCTGACCACATCAGTTTTAGTGAATATGGATTTTTAAACAATTCGACATTCTGGACCACCCCCTCAGGAAGCGAAATATTATAAAATGCCAATTTTGGTTATTTTGGGTGCACACTGTTAACGCCCTGACCACATCAGTTTTAGTGAATATGGATTTTTAAACAATTCGACATTCTGCACCGCCCCCTCAGGAAGCGAAATATTATAAAATGCCAATTTTGGTTATTTTGGGTGCACACTATTAACGCCCTGACCACATCAGTTTTAGTGAATATGGATTTTTAAACAATTCGACATTCTGGACCACCCCCTCAGGAAGCGAAATATTATAAAATGCCAATTTTGGTTATTTTGGGTGCACACTGTTAACGCCCTGACCACATCAGTTTTAGTGAATATGGATTTTTAAACAATTCGACATTCTGGACCGCCCCCTCAGGAAGCGAAATATTATAAAATGCCAATTTTGGTTATTTTGGGTGCACACTATTAACGCCCTGACCACATCAGTTTTAGTGAATATGGATTTTTAAACAATTCGACATTCTGGACCACCCCCTCAGGAAGCGAAATATTATAAAATGCCAATTTTGGTTATTTTGGGTGCACACTGTTAACGCCCTGACCACATCAGTTTTAGTGAATATGGATTTTAAAACAATTCGACATTCTGGACCACCCCCTCAGGAAGCGAAATATTATAAAATTCCAATTTTGGGTGCACACTATTAACGCCCTGACCACATCAGTTTTAGTGAATATGGATTTTAAAACAATTCGACATTCTGGACCACCCCCTCAGGAAGCGAAATATTATAAAATTCCAATTTTGGGTGCACACTGTTAACGCCCTGACCACATCAGTTTTAGTGAATATGGATTTTTAAACAATTCGACATTCTGGACCACCCCCTCAGGAAGCGAAATATTATAAAATGCCAATTTTGGTTATTTTGGGTGCACACTGTTAACGCCCTGACCACATCAGTTTTAGTGAATATGGATTTTTAAACAATTTGACATTCTGGACCGCCCCCTCGGGCAGTGGTGTCATCGTGGTTACTCCAAGTTACTCACTGAGTATAATTTATTGCACCTATAGGTGCAATTACTATAGTGCATTGTGGCTTAATTACTATAGTGCATTTGTGGCTTAATACTAATAAGTTTTGTTCATCACAGATCATTGCATTTGGTGTACGGTCGAGTATTTACCAAATATTTTCTATTCTACAATTTATTATTCTAAGCTCAAGGGTAAGAATTAAAACCTAACATGCAGTGAATTTGTTCATACATTACTCCACCACTAGTTGATTACTATAGTAATTGCACCTATAGGTGCAATAAATTATATCTAAAAAAGGCAATAGTTTATACGCACTTCGGTTCACTTATATGATTCAGCATTTTAATCTATCTCGCTTTCTAGCTACCTATTGTTTATGGAGACGTCAGTGGTCAGTGGACAATGTCACGCTGGCTGTCCATTATATCGACACCGTTCGGAGCAGGGTGTTCATATGGTAGGTGCGGACTGTCCGATATGACGTCACACTGAGTAACCAGCTCTTCAGTTCAAAAAAAAAAATTTTTTTTTTCAGGATGGAAAATATAATAAAATACCAATTTTGGTTATTTTGGGTGCACACTGTTAACGCCCTGACCACATCAGTTTTAGTGAATATGGATTTTTAAACAATTCGACATTCTGGACCGCCCCCTCAGGAAGCGAAATATTATAAAATGCCAATTTTGGTTATTTTGGGTGCACACTATTAACGCCCTGACCACATCAGTTTTAGTGAATATGGATTTTTAAACAATTCGACATTCTGGACCACCCCCTCAGGAAGCGAAATATTATAAAATGCCAATTTTGGTTATTTTGGGTGCACACTGTTAACGCCCTGACCACATCAGTTTTAGTGAATATGGATTTTTAAACAATTTGACATTCTGGACCGCCCCCTCGGGCAGTGGTGTCATCGTGGTTACTCCAAGTTACTCACTGAGTAACCAGCTCTTCAGTTCAAAAAAAAAAATTTTTTTTTCAGGATGCAAAATATAATAAAATACCAATTTTGGTTATTTTGGGTGCACACTGTTAACGCCCTGACCACATCAGTTTTAGTGAATATGGATTTTTAAACAATTCGACATTCTGGACCGCCCCCTCAGGAAGCGAAATATTATAAAATGCCAATTTTGGTTATTTTGGGTGCACACTGTTAACGCCCTGACCACATCAGTTTTAGTGAATATGGATTTTAAAACAATTCGACATTCTGGACCACCCCCTCAGGAAGCGAAATATTATAAAATTCCAATTTTGGGTGCACACTATTAACGCCCTGACCACATCAGTTTTAGTGAATATGGATTTTTAAACAATTCGACATTCTGGACCGCCCCCTCAGGAAGCGAAATATTATAAAATGCCAATTTTGGTTATTTTGGGTGCACACTATTAACGCCCTGACCACATCAGTTTTAGTGAATATGGATTTTTAAACAATTCGACATTCTGCACCGCCCCCTCAGGAAGCGAAATATTATAAAATGCCAATTTTGGTTATTTTGGGTGCACACTGTTAACGCCCTGACCACATCAGTTTTAGTGAATATGGATTTTTAAACAATTCGACATTCTGGACCACCCCCTCAGGAAGCGAAATATTATAAAATGCCAATTTTGGTTATTTTGGGTGCACACTGTTAACGCCCTGACCACATCAGTTTTAGTGAATATGGATTTTTAAACAATTCGACATTCTGGACCACCCCCTCAGGAAGCGAAATATTATAAAATTCCAATTTTGGGTGCACACTGTTAACGCCCTGACCACATCAGTTTTAGTGAATATGGATTTTTAAACAATTCGACATTCTGGACCACCCCCTCAGGAAGCGAAATATTATAAAATGCCAATTTTGGTTATTTTGGGTGCACACTGTTAACGCCCTGACCACATCAGTTTTAGTGAATATGGATTTTTAAACAATTCGACATTCTGCACCGCCCCCTCAGGAAGCGAAATATTATAAAATGCCAATTTTGGTTATTTTGGGTGCACACTGTTAACGCCCTGACCACATCAGTTTTAGTGAATATGGATTTTAAAACAATTCGACATTCTGGACCACCCCCTCAGGAAGCGAAATATTATAAAATTCCAATTTTGGGTGCACACTATTAACGCCCTGACCACATCAGTTTTAGTGAATATGGATTTTAAAACAATTCGACATTCTGGACCACCCCCTCAGGAAGCGAAATATTATAAAATGCCAATTTTGGTTATTTTGGGTGCACACTGTTAACGCCCTGACCACATCAGTTTTAGTGAATATGGATTTTTAAACAATTCGACATTCTGGACCACCCCCTCAGGAAGCGAAATATTATAAAATGCCAATTTTGGTTATTTTGGGTGCACACTGTTAACGCCCTGACCACATTAACGCTAAGGAGTTTTATTTTAAAGCCAAAAACGCTTTATTTCAAAATTCCCAAAGAAATGGGTTATGTTATTATTACCACCAGCTGGGTGCACATCTTCAAAAATTTTCAGATCACTTCACTTCACTGAACTGAACTGAAACATTAGTATATTATATATAGTAAATTCACACCCTGTGTACTCCTCATGCATGTCCATGTTACGTTTGCGATACTGTCGTTGTATTGAAAATGTTTAACTTTTTCTTATAACTTGTATACGGTTGATTTCTTGTGCATACATTTGGGCGTTTAAAATTTGTTTTCCTTGGCAATAATTTCCAATCAGAAAAATGTGTATACATTTGCATTGTTCCAGTTTATACATGTCCTTGACAAATAAAAATCCAGTTGGAAACTTTAGCACACAGTTTTTGTTCCCTGATTCTTTATTTTTATGTATTCACTAGCTGACCCGGCAAACCTTGTATTGCCCATTTCAATTGTGGCTCTTGCACTACGACACTTGGTTTAATCGAGATGGTTTTAAATTTCTCTCTTCTTATAAAGCTTATAAGAATTTCACAGTTTTTCTAATGTTTTTTGTTTATTTTCATAACACAGTCACCCTGCGAACAAATTGATCATTAGTTTTGATAATTTTTTCTTTCGTTTATTAGTTATATGTCTACTCATATACATTGGAAGGCCGGCTAAAGAGGCACGTTATCTTCCATTTGGGGCATTTGTTCCCATGTGTTTCATGATTCCATATGCTTGACTAAGAAAGGAAGGTCCACTATTTCGTAACAGTGTAATTCGAATGCACAGCCTATTTTTAAAAGAAGGAAAAATCTCATATGAACTATGCAGTTTAGTTGCTAGTAAAACCTTTATCAGTGTAATTACGGAAAAAATCTACCATAGAGTTAACAGTTCAACTGCCATAAGCTACACAACAATGCCACTCGAAAGAAAAACCTTTGATTAACCAGTTTTGGTCATAGTTAGAAATTTAATTTCAGAAAATCGCCGTGACTTCATTTTTCAACCGATATTTACAAAATTTGGAATGAAGACCGCGCTACATCCCTAGTTGCATGGAAAAATATCAAAATGGTTTTTTGGTTCTTGGGGTTTGAGTTATTGAAGGGGGGTCAAATAGGGTCAAAAATGGACCAACTTCCTTTTAATCACTGATTATTTGTGAGAAACACATGGAAAAAGATTGCAAATGTGTTCAATTATCGTTTTATTATTGCAAATGCATTGTTTGAGTAAATTGGGATTACCTGGTTCTGGTTTCGGATGTTCTGGGTCACGTTTGGGGTGCCTTCAGGAGACACATTTCGCAAGTTCCTGACACCTGACATTTTGCATAGCATAATTCTAAAAAACACATTTGTCATGTCCCATTCTACATAGTGTCGCAAATCAAGTATTTGGGAGGAATATTCAGAAATTTTTGGACATATTGACCACCATCCCGGATGTTTCGGGAACCTGGGGCTACCCGGAAATAGTGGCCTTTTCCCGAACAATTACGAAACCTGGCTTGCGACACATCCAACATCATGATTTTGCAAATCAAGAGTGTTGGAGGTGAATTCGGAGGTTTTTGGACAATGTGACCATCAGAGGGAACACCGTCAAGCTCGGTATGGAGGGTTTCCGCGATGGTCAATCGGAGACAGCTGCCGGAATTCCAGGCGTTTTGTACCTTTCGTCGCCTGCAATCACTTATTATAAATAAATATGAATATGGTATGGAATTCGGAAATTCCCATAAAAAGTCCAAGGACAATTATTTTCTCTTCGACATTATTTTATTTAAATTTGATCGGAAAACTTATTTGTGAATTCTTTTAGAAGTTTATTCAAAATTCTCGAAATCATTTTTGGTTATTATTTCAACAGCAATTTCTGAAATTCCTGCGGCAATATTTAACAAATATTGTCGTAAATCGTTTTAAAGTTATTTTGCCAAATTCATCAATAATTCTTTTGGCAATTTATTTGGGAATTCATTAAGCAATTCTTCCGCGAATTTATTCAATATTTTCAGAATTTTCCAGACATTATTTTCAACTTTCCTGCGACAACGTTTTCAGCAATAATTATAAAATCCTTTCAGAAGTACCTACTTTTGAAAATTTCTTTAAAAACTCTTCCGAAAAATAATTTGAAATTTATTTTAGGCAATTTTTAGAAATTCCTTCATAATTCATAATTTTTTTTGAGGGATTTCTCCAGCAATTACTTTGCAAATTCATCTTACATTATGTTGAGGGATTCTTTCGGCATAATTCGGGAAAATATTCGTATATTATTTTGAACGTTTCTTCGGCAATTAATGAGAAAAAATTCGGAATTTTTGAGAAAAAAATCGTTGATTCTTGTGAAGATTCGCATTCTTTTCTGCAAGGATTCCTCCAGGAATTCCTCCAGAGATTCCTCCAGGAATTCCTCAATAAAAAACTTCAGGGATTCTTCCAAGAAATCATCCAAGCATTCCTCCAGGAATTCCTCCAGCGATTCCTCGAGGGATTCCTCCAGGAATTCCTCCGAAGATCCCTCCAAAAACTTCTCCAGAGATTCCTCTAGGAATTTCTCCAGGGATTCCTCCAGGAATTTTTCCACAGATTCCTCCAAGAATACCCCCAAGGATTCCTCCTGGGAAACTGCCAGAAAATCGTCCAAGCATTCCTCCAGCGATTCCTCAAGAGATTCCTTTAGGAATTTCTCCGGCGATTCCTCCAGAAATTTCTACAGGAATTCCTCCAAAAATACTTCCAAGTATTCCTCCAGAGATACCTTTAGGAATTCGTCCAGGGATTTCTCCAGGAATTTCCGCAGGGATTCCTCAAGAAACTTCTCCAGGAATTTATCCAGGGATTCTTTAAGGAATTAAAATTCCTCCAGGGCTACCTCCAGGGATTCCTCCAGGGAATCATCCAGAAATTCCTTAAGGGATTCCTCCAGGAATTTATCTAGGGATTCCTCCAGGAATTCCACCAGGCATTCCTCCTGGCATTCCCCCAGGAATTCTTCCAGGGTTTCAGGAATTTCTCAAGGAATTGTCCCAGTAATTCCTCCAAGGATTCCTCAAGGAACTCCAGCAGTGATTCCACCAGGAATACCTCCAGGGTTCCTCCAGGAATGTCTTCAGGAATTTCTCTAGAGTTCCTTCAAGAATTTCTCCAAGGATCAAGGGCGTAGCCAGCTTTTCGGCCAGGGGGGGGGGCAAGCATCCTTACACCAAAAACCACTTTGCAGTAACAAGGAGTTCAAATACTTCATCATTAAAAAAATAAAAGTGAAGTATGAAAAATGGGTGATTAACAGGAATGGTTCAATGGAAGAATCATATATGATTATAATCCTGAGAAATTCCTCAAGATATTGCTTCAGGAATTTCTTAACAAATGCCATCATGAATTTGAATTTATCCAGCAGTTTCTCCAGAAATTTCTTTAATATTTTTCCAGGTTATTTTAATGTAGATATTCCAGCAGAAATTACCTTCGGAAAACTTGCAGTAATCCCGTTGAGAATACCTTCAGAAATTTCTTCAAAAATTCCTCCAGAAGTTTTATTACGAATTTTACCATGCATTCTTTTGAGAATTTCCCCAGTAATTCTTTACAAATATCATTTTTATTTCCTCCAGAAATCCGTTTGAGAAGCTCCAGAAAATACTTTAAGAATTTATCTGGGAATTCTTTCAAAAATTCCAATCAAACTAAGAATAGAGGAATACCCTAAGAAATTTTTGGAGAAATTTCTTCGAAAAATCCTTTAATGAATTCCTTCGGAATTACCGGAAAAAAATCTTTGAAAATTTCTAAAGGAATTCCTTCGGGAATTCCTGGAGGAATATCTTTGGAAGTTGCTAGAGGAATGCATTCAGAAAGTTTTAAAGGAATCAATTAAAAATAATTTCAGGAATTTATTTCGAAAGTCCTTGAGGTATTCCACCGGAAATTCCTTGACAAATTCTTCAGAAATTTCTTGAGGAATTCCTTCATTTCTAAAGCTCCTTGAGAAATTCCATAGCACGTCGAGAGTTCTTCTACGATTTCCTTTAGAAGATTCTTCGGGAATTCCTTGAGGAATTTCTTTGAAATAGATTTAGAATATTCCTTGAGGAACTCCTTCGGAGTTTTCGTGAGGAATTCTTCCGAAAATTCCTTGAAGAAAACCTTCAAAAATTCTTGGAGGAATTCATCCGGAAATTTCTGTGAGAATTCCTTCCCAAATTCCTGAAGCAATTCTTTCGAAAATATTGAAAAAAAATCCACTAAAAGTCTCATGAGGTATCCCTTCTGAAATTCCATAAGAAATTTCTTTAAAAATCTTTCAAAACTTCCTTGAAAAAATATTTCGGAAATTGCTGAAGAAATGCTTTTTGTGATTTTTTATTTCCTAGAGGAACTCATTCGGAAATTCTTTGAAGAATTCCTTTAAAAAAGCCTTGATAAGGAAAATTCGGAAATTGTTAAAGGAGTCCGTTTGGATTTTTTTTGACATATGTCTGAAATGTCTTATGAAATACCTTCGGAAATTTCGTGAGAAATTGTTTGATAAGTTCGTTGAGGAATTTTTTCGTTTTTTTTTTATAAATCTTTTTGAAATTCCTCAAGGAATTCCAGCGAAATTTCTTCAAAAATGTATTGCGGAACTCCTACGAAAACTTGAGAAACTTCTTCAAACATTCCTTCAGAAACACGTTTGGGGATTATGTGAGAAAACCCTAAGGAAATTTTTTGAGGACAACCGTCAAAAATTTTTGGAGGAATTCATTCGGAAATTTTTGGAGGTATTTCAAGGCGAATCCATAAGAAATTTCTTTGGAAATTCCGGGAGGGATTTCTTTGGAAATTCGTAGAGGAATTCCTTCGGAAATTCAGGAGAAAATCCTTTGAAAATTCCAGGAGAAATTTCTTTGAAAATTCCTGGAGGAATTCCTACGGAAATTCCTGGACAAACTCCTCGGGAAACTCATGGAGGAATTCTTCGGGAAAATCCTGGAGGAATTCCCTCGGAAATTCTTGGAGGAATTCCTTCGTGAATTCGTAGAGGATTTCCTTCGGGAATTCCTGGAGGAATTCCTTCGGAAATACTTGGAGAAATTCCTTCCTGAAATTTATGGAGGAACTCCTTCGGAAATTCATGGAGGAATTCCTTCAGAAAATCCTTGAATCGCAAAAGTCCTGGAGGAATTCCTTCTGAAATTTATGGAGAAACTCCTTCCGAAATTCGTGCAGGAATTCCTGGAGAAATTCTTTCGAAAATTCCCGGTGGAATTCTTTCGGAAATTCATGAAAGAATTCCTTCGGAAATTCCGGCAGGAAATCCTTTGAAAATTCCAGGTGAAATTCCTTTGAAAATCCCTGGAGAAATTCCACCGGAAATTACTGCAGAAATTCCCTCGGAAATTCCAGGAGAAATTCCTTCGGAAATTGCTGGAAGATTTCCTTCGGAAATTCCTGAAGGAATTCCTTCGGAAATTTATGAAGGAATTCCTTCGGAAATTCCAGGAGGAATTCCTTCGGAAATTGCACAAGGAATTTCTTTGATAATTGCTGGAGGATCTCCTTTGGAAATTCCTGGAGGATTTCCTCCGGAAATTTCTGAAGAAATTCATCCGGAAATTCATGGAAAAATTTCTCAGGAATTTCTTCGGAAATTCGTGAAGGGAATCCATCGGAAAATTTCTGGAGGAATTCCTTTGGAAATTCATGTAGGAATTCCTTCGGAAAATTCTTTAGAAATTCCTTCGCAAAATTCCTGGAGGAATTCATTCGGAAATTCATGGATGAATTCTTTCGGAAATTCATGGAGGAGTTCCTTCGGAAAATTCAGGAGGACTTCCTTTAAAAATTCCAAGAGGAATTATTTTGAAAATTCCTAGAAGAATTTCTTCGGAAATTCTTGGATGAATTCCTCCGGAAATTTCTCGAGGAATTTCTTCGGAAATTCGTAGAGGAATTCCGTCGGAAAATTTCTGGAGGAATTCCTTCGGAAATTCATGGAAGAATTTCTTCGGACATTCATGAAGGAATTCCTTCGGAAATTCCAGGAGGAAATCCTTTGAAAATTCCAAGAGGAATTCCCTTGAGGAAATTCCTAGAGTAATTCCTCCAGAAATTTGTGGAGGGATTTTTCAGAAATTTCCTGGAGGATTTCCCTGAAAAATTCCTGGAGGAATTGCAACGGAAATTCCTGGAGGAATTCTCTCGGAAATAAATGGAAGAATTTATTTGGAAAGTCCTGAAGGAATTCCTTCGCAAAATTTCTGGTGGAATTACATCGGAAATTCATTCCTTTGGAAATTTCCAATGGAATTTCTCCAGGAATTTCCGACAGAATTTCTCCTGGAATTTCTGAAGGAATTCTTCCTGGAATTAAAAAAAATCCTTCAGAAATTTCCAAAAGAGTTTTTCCAGGAATTTCCGAAGGAATTTCCAAAGGAATTCCTCCAGGAATTTCCAATGGAATTCCTCCGGGAATTTTTAAAGAAATTCCTCCAAGAGTTTCCGAAGGAATTCCTCCAGGAATTTCCGAAATAATTGCTCCACGAATTTCAGAAGGAATGCATCCAAGAGATTCCGGAAGGATTTTTCCAGGAATTTCCGAAGAAATTCCCCTAAGGATTTCCGAAAGAATTCCTGCAGGAATTTCCAAAAGATTTCCTCCATGAATCATCAAACGAATTCTTCCAGCAATTTCCGAAGGAGTTCCTCCCGGAATTTCCGAAAGAATTCCTCCAGGAATTTTTGAAGGAATTCCTAACGGAATTTGTGAAGGAATTCTTCCATGAATTTTCGAGGGAATTCCTCTTGAAATTTGCAAAAATAAAATCCAAAAAGACTTTCCGAAAAAATTTCTCCAGGAATTTCCGAAAGAATACCTCTAGGAATTTCCGAAGGAATTCTTCCAGTAATTTCCGAAGAAATTATTGCAGGAATTTCCGAAAAAAAAATCCTCCAGCAATTTCCGAAGGAATTCCTCCTGGAATTCCCAAAGGAATCCGTTTAGTAATTTCCGAAGGAATTCCTCCAGGAGTCATGAAAAGCATAACTCTAAGAAGTTTAGAATGATTTTTTTTCCAGGAATGTCCTAAGGAATTCATCCAAAGATTTTCTCAGGAATTTCTCTATAGATTTCTGAAAGAATTCCTCCAGAAATTTCCGGAGGTATTCATCCAAAATTTTTCGAGGGAACTCCCCTAGGAATTTCTGAACGAATTCCTTCAGGAATTTCCGAAGGAACACCTTCAGGAAATTCCGAAGGAATTCTTCCAGGAATTTGTGAAGGGATTCCTCCAAGAACTTTGGAAGGAATTCCTTCTGGATTTTTTTTAGGAATTCCTCCAGGATTTTTTGAAAGAATTGCTTCAGGAATTTCCGAAGCAATTCCTCCCGGAATTTCTGAAAGAATTCCTCCAGGAATTCCTAAAGAAATTCCTTCTGGAATTTCCGAATGAATTTTTCCAAGAACCTCCAAAGGAATTCGTCCAGCAATTTCCGAAGGAATTCCTCCCGGAATTTCTGAAAGAATTCCTCCAGAAATTTCCGAAAGTATTTATCCAAGATTTTTCGAAGTGCCTCGCCGAAGAATTTTCGATTGAATTCCTCCTGTAATTTCCGAACGAAGTCCTTCAGGAATTTCCGATGGAATTTCTCCAGAAATTTCCGAAGGAATTCTTCCAGGATTTTGCGAAGGGATTCCTCCAGGAATATTGGAAGGAATTCCTCCAGGAATTTTCAATGGAATTCATCCAGCAATTTCCGATGGAATTCCTTCAGGAATTTGCGAAAGAATTTCTCCTGGAATTTCCGAATGAATTCCTCCGGGAATCTCCAAAGGAATTCGTCCAGCAATTTCCGAAGGAATTCCTCCCGGAATTTCCGAAAGAATTCCTTCAGGATTTTTCGTAGGAATTCTGCTAGAAATTTCCGACGGTATTCCTCTAGGAATTTCAAAAAAAAAATGTAAAAAGAATTTCCGAAAAAAATCCTCTAGGAATTTCCAAAAGAATTCGTCCAGCAATTTCCGAAGGAATTCCTCAAGCAATTGCCGAAGAAATTATTGCAGGAATTTCCGAAAAAAATCCTCCAGCAATTTCCGAAGGAATTCTTCCCGGAATTTCCGAAAGAATTCCTCCAGGAAATCCTAAAGGAATTCCTCCTGGAATTCCAAAGGAATTCGTCCAGCAATTTCCGAAGGAATTCCTCCCTAAATTTCTGAAAGAATTCCTCCAGGAATTTCCGAAAGAATTCCTCCTGGAATTTCCGAAGGATTGCTGCAAGAATTTCCAAAAAAAATCCAAAAAGTATTTCCGAAAAAAATCCTCCACGACTTTCCGAAGGAATTTCTCCAGAAATTTTCAATGACATTCGACCAGCTTCTTTCCGAAGGAATTCCTCCAGGAATTTCCAAAAGCATTCCTCCAGGAAGTTTGGGATTATTTTGTCCAGGAATTTCGTAAGGAACTTACCTAAGGATTTCCTCACGAATTTCTCTATGGATTTCTGAAAGAATTTCTCCAGGAATCTCCAAAGGTATTCATCCAAGATTTTCCCAAGGAACGCCCCAAGGAATTTCCGAAGGAATTCCTCCAGGAATTTCCGAAGGAATTGCTCCAGAAATTTCCGAAGGAATTGCTTTAGAAATTTCCGAAGGAATCCTTCAGGAATTTCCGAAGGAATTTCTTCAGGAATTTCCGAAGGAATACCCTCAGGAATTTTCGAAGATATTCCTTCAAGAATTTCCGAAGGAATTCCTGCATACATTAAAAAAAATACGAGGATGCAGGAGAATTTTATTTTTACTAGTCAAAAACAGCTCTGATCATCTATGTTTCTCGGTTAAGTTAGAATATAGTTGCTCGGTCAGGGGGGGGACACGGCCCCCCCTCTGCCACCCCCCTGGCTACGCCCTTGCCAAGGATTCTTCCAGGAATTTCTCCAGACATTCCTCCAGGAATGCCTCAATTGGTTCCTGAAGGAATTCCTCCAGGCTATCCTCCAGAAATACCTTCAGGGATTCCTCCTGGGATTCTTCCAGGATTTCCCCCAGGCATTCCTCCAGGATTTCCTACAGAGATTCCGGAAGAAATTTCTCCAAAGATTCCTCCAGGAGTTTCGTCAGGGATTTCTCCAAGAATTTCTCAATGGTTCCCCCAGCAATTTCTCCAAGGGATTCCTCAAAAAATTCATGCAAGGATTCCTCCAGAAACTCCTTCAGGGATTCCTCAAGGAATTCCCCAAGGGCTTTCTCTAGGGATTCCTCCAAGGATTCATCCAGGAATTCCTCCAAAAATAACCTCCAGGGATTTCTCCTGGGCTTCCTCCAGGGATTCCCCCAGGGATTCCTCCAGAAATTCTTCAAAAAATACCTCCAGGGATTCCTCCTGGGCTTCCTCCAGGGATTCCTGCAAGGATTCCTCTAAAAAATACCTGCAGAGATTCCTCCAGGAATTCCTCAGGAAATTCCCAAATGGAGGAGAACGTGCCTCTGGAGCCGACCTACTGATACCTAAAGGATTCCTCCAGGAATACCTCCGAGAATTCCACCAGGAATTTCTCCAGGGATTCCTCCAGGAGTTTCTCCAGGGATTCCTTAAGGAATTCCTCCAGGGCGCCTCCAGGAATTTCGCCAAGGGATCCTCCAGGGGATCCTCCAGAAATACCTCCAGGAATTGCTCCAGGGATTCCTCCAAGTATACCTTAAGAAATTCCACCAGGAATTTCCCCAGGGATTCTTCCAGAAATTTCTCCAGGGATTCTTTAAATAATTTTTCCAGGATTCCTCCAGGAATTTCGTCACGGATTCCTCCAGGATTTCCTCCAGGGATTTCTCTAGGGAATCTTCCAGAAATTCCTCCATTAATTCCTACAGGGATTCCTCAAGGAATTTCTCCAGGGATTGCTCCAGGAATTCCTCCAAGGACTCCTTAAGGAATTCATCCAGGAATTCCTCCAAAGTTTCCTTAACCAATTCCTCCAGGGATTCCTCCAGGAATACATCCATCGATTCCTCCAGGATTTTCTCCAGGGATTCCTTAACGAATTTCTCTAGGGTTTTTTTTTTCAAGTATTCCTCCAAGGATTTTTTTTCATGAATTTCTCCAAGGATACCTCCAGGAATTCCTCCAGGGCTTCCTCCAGGGTTTCCTCTAAGAAATCCTGCACGAATTCTTTCAAAAAAACCGGAGATCGACCAGCAAAGGGCTGAAAATTTCCTTAATAAAGCTCCTCCTCTTCTTGGCGTAAAGTCCCAACTGGGACAAAGCCTGCTACTCAGCTTAGTGTTCTATGAGAACTTCCACAGTTATTAACTGAGAGCTTCCTCTGCCAATGACCATTGTGCATGTGTATATCGTGTGGCAGGCACGAAGATACTCTATGCCCAAGGAAATTTCCATTACGAAAAGATCCAGGACCGACCGGGAATCGAACCCGTCACCCTCAGCTTGGTCATACTGAATACCCACGCCTTTATAGCTGTGGCTATAGGGGCCCTGTTCTTAATAAAGCTAATTATCATAATTCTTTCAAAAATGCCTCCAGGGATTCCTTCAAGCATTGTTACAGGAATTTCTCCAAAAATACCTACAGGAAATCCTCAAGGAAGTCCTCAGGAAATCCTCCAGGAATACTTACTGGATTTTCCCTAGGGATTGCTCCAGGAGTTCCTCCAAGGTTTCTTCAAGGAATTCGTCCAGGGATTCCTCCAGGAATACATCCAGCGATTCGTCGAGGAATTTCTCCAGGGATTTCTTAAGGAATTTCTCCAGGGTTCCTCCAGGAATTTTTCCAAGTATTCCTCCAGGAATTCCTGCAGGGATTTCTCCAGGGATACCTCCAGGAATTCATCTAGGGCTTCCTCCAGGGATTCCTCCAAAGATTCCTTCAGAATTTCCTCCAGAAATACCTCTAGGTATTCCTCCAGGAATTTCTCAGGAAATCCTCCAGGAATTCCTACAGGAACTCCTCCAGGGATTCCCCCAGGAATTCCTATAGGCGTTATTCCAGGAATACCTCCAGGGATTCCTCCTGGGATTCGTCCAGGAATTCCTCCAGGGATTTCTCTTGAATTTTTTTTAGTTAATCCTCAAGAAATTCTTCCAAGGATTCCTCCAGGAATTTCTTCTGGGAATTCTCCACAACTAGTTGATGAACTTACAGTGAAAATTTGAGAATATTTGATGCCCTTTTCAAAAATTTACAGCGAATTGAACATTTTTTGAAAAGTGAAAATTTTACCTGTCCCAGTTATTTTGAGTATCCCCTGTACATTTTTACTGTATTGTTGTTGAAATGCTAGATTAGCAAAGAAAATAATTCGAAAACATGAAATATTCGTATGCACAATATCAATCGCATCACTCACGAATCGCATTCGCTTGCGATGCGAATGTTGACGAATGAGTAATTTCCAAGTGTGGCTTCCCACCGTTCGCCGGAGTTTGCTGTCGTCGCTGACAAGCATACACACGAACTAAAGCGACAACCGTTCGCTGCTGACTGTCTTCGAATGTGGAAGAAGATAAAAAGTGGAAATCAGGAACCCTGCTCAGGACATCTGCTTGCTTATCACCCTCAACCTTAATCATTGTCTTTACGGTGGCTCAACGCGACAGTCGAAACGAAACGAATTTCTTTCCGTGCCAGCAATATGCCTGGTTTACATGGGTCAACTGAAACGAGCATTTCACTTGCCAACTTCTCAAATATATTCATTCGAAACGAATGATGTGTTTAGACTCAGCAAACGACTCGAACGGCCACTTGCATGCTCTTGAATGCATTTCAGTTGAAGCAAGTGTTTACATTGATCAATTCGCGCGGTGCGTAAGCAAACTGAATTGAATTCAGCTCATCTGACAGATAACTTGAATTCAACTCACATGAATCGTGGGTTCAGACGGGGCAAGTGAGATGATTACGTTTGACTTGAACGGAAAAGTTCAACATGTTCAACTTTCGTTCAAGTCAAGTCAGTTGCTCAAGTGAGATGAACGGTGGTGTTTATACGTTCAATTCGCATTCAATTGGGCGTTTTCAACTGACTGGAATCAAGTCACTTGCACCGTCTAAACCAGGCAATAGGCTCGACCAACCGAACCGACTAAACGAGACGACGAACAGTCGTACCTCACCGACGCCGACGACAACGGCACGGGTTAACGAACCACGACGCGAGTCGTGTGCAATGATAAAGAAGCAGCGTAGGTACTCACTCAATGACGGCAGCAGCAGTCGATCCCTGTTGTGGCTGGCTGGCAGAGAATCCTCGGGAACAGCGTGGAAAATGAAACGCGAGCAAACGAACGGCAGTTCGCTCTTTGCTCTGCTCTCGCCGACGCACATAGCAGCGCGGTCTGCGTGGGGAATACACAGCAACAACTGAACGGCGCACTATTCTCTTCTCACTTGGATGGCCTGTACCAGGGTTGCCAAATTTAAATCTGTATTTTGACCTTCCAAAAATCTGTATCATCTGTATGACTACTTTTTCCGAAAATCTGTATGAAATCTGTATTATTTTACGGAAAATCTGTATGAAATTCTGTAAGTTTTTGAAAAATCTGTATAATCTGCATCCTTTTCCGAAAATCTGTAATATTGGTATACAGAATTCTGTATGATAAGCTGCGAAAAAATCTGTATAATTACAGAAAAATCTGTATATTTGGCATCCCTGGCCTGTACCACTCAGCCGCAGTGGTCGGGGTAGCCACCACTAAAGACACTCACAAGTGCCGTATTCTCTGCTTTCTTTCCCCACAATACACTGGCACTGTACTTCGTGATCCAAGTTGGATCTCCTTCACTCACACACTCTGAAACCTGGCTGAATCTCGTGGAAATTTCTCGGCACAAGATGGCCGCCCTTGAACTTCTCTTTTCTTTCGGTGGCGCTTCGAGAAATTTCACTGCGCAATTTCGGATATCGACCGAATTTCGTCGATTTTTAGCCACTTTCGCACTTTTTTCACCGTTTCTCGCACAATTTTATGTGGAGGATTCAATTTCACTACACCTTGTCGGTGTCAGCCAATCCTTGGCGTAATTTCACAGTAACACGAGTCGGACGGATTTGCACTTTTGCATACCGGGAAAACGACCGAACCGAAAATCCGAGCCGAAGGACCATGTAAAATCCAGATTTTTTTCCGGTCCCGGTCACAGCTCACAACCGACCAAATCTCGGGAACCGGCCTTCGAGGGTTTCGCAGCGGACTTCGAATATGGCGGACTTCCAACTCGCGGGGAATTATTCGGACGGGGAGAAATAACAAAAGAACGCGCCCGAACAGCTTTACTGTTTGCAATAGACTCATTTTATTTATGTTCTGACTGGGTTACACAGGTTGTCTATAGTTGTGGTAGTGTAAGTTTACTTGGAAAGGAAAACAAGTTACATCTAGTTCATTAGGGTAATTCAAAGTAGTTAACGTATTAGGGTAGGTCAAATTTTTCTAAGTTAGCGAAAGTTTTTTCTATTTTGGTCAGTTAACAGAAATCGTTTCAGTTTACAGTTTTTTTTAATATTATGAGGAGAGCGAACATTTTTACATGTTTGATGAGCGCAATTTTCAAATTATCTATTTAATATGACAGCAACATTTTTCCAACTAAGTACGCGACTCTTTTATTATAAAGAGCGACGAAGTTTCATATGGCTATCCGATGAGTGAAGTTTTATGAATATAAGATCACCGCCTCGATCGCCGCTTCTATTTTGGGGAGCCGACAAATTGATGTTCTGTTTTTAATGTATGAAGAGCGCAATGGTCTCATCTAACATTCAAACTCGTTTATTTTGTTTAAGTACTTCAAAATTGTCTCAATGTTTTCAATTAGATAAGATATTTTATCATCTTAGATTGCAAATCCTTTATTTTAAATGGGTAGACAGACATTCTCACATTTTTATCAATTTGCGATGAGAGCAATTTTCTAGTATAAATAGAATATAGTTAAATTGAATTAAAATTTGTCACATTTTACTTGATATTATGAGTGCAAGTTTTTCATCTGATATCACCACTAGTTTTTTTTTATTTTATGAAGTTTCCAGCTATTACACCACTTTTCTTTGAATTATGATATGTATTTTTTCCGACCAACAAATTTGATAAATTGAAAACTATTACACTATTATTTTTCAAATATGATTAAACTTGTTCAAACAAAATCATATAAATCCGTAATTTCATATATTACATTGTTAATGATATATTTTGAGGGAATTTCTACGACTGAGATCGCAGCTCATTGAAAAGCGAAGGAATTTTCACATTGTTATTGATTTACGATGAGAGCTGTTTTCGAATCTGAGATAGCCACTTTATATTTTGGGAACTGAAAAATCTATTATCCTTTTTTGGTATAAGATGAGCGCAATTTTAACATCCAAGACTAACACTTTTTTGTGAGCGGGAAAATTGTCTTGTTTGCTTTATTTTGGGAACAGCAAAATAGTTAAATTGAGCGCAATGCTTGAATTATTTATATGGGGGCGTAGCATCATAAGGGGCGCAGCTATTTTGAAAACTTGGGTAACCAGCTCTGATTTTAGCATGACAGCACTGCTCAAAAGTGTGCCCCGCTGGGCGCAAGCTGCTTCTTCTCCACATAGTTCTACCCGACATCACCGGACACCGAATTAAACCACACCTGAATTTGCCCCCATAAATTAGATAATTTAGTATCAGGAACCCTTCCTTCGAGGTACTCATTCTCTAGAACGAGATCAATGCTATCTCTTACCTATCACGAGAGTAGAGCTCAAACGAGGTCAACCCGATCACAAGCCACTCAGAGATCGCATGGTTGAAATTGATAAAACCAATGCACTGCACATCGATTGCCATCAGTTGTCGATTTCCAATCAAGTGAACCAAGCAGACAGATAGTGCAAACGTTATTTTTAAAAGAAGTTGTGTGAGTTGTGCGGTATACTCGACGTAAGTGGCATATGGTGGTTTCCATTGTGATCTGGAGAATTTATTAGTGCCGATTGTCTCCACAGAACGTACCGATTAGTGATGGCAGAAGTTATGAGCCTGATGGCAGAAGTGATGAGCCTAATGGCTTGTCGTGAGTAGGCGCAATAAATCTTTGAGATCGGTAAGATCGCAGTAGAAATGGAACGTTCTAACATCTCCCAAACAGTGCCAGTTTTTTTGATACTAACGTCACGTTTAATGCCCATGCTAGGCTTTTCTTGGATCCAGCAAGCTAATGGTGGATTAAGGTGTGAGATGGTGGTGTCGTGGTGTGGGTACGCCAAGGGCGTGCAAAGCAGCGGGGTTGCCGGCGAGACGCCGGTGGTCTTTCCCCCCTCTGTCCGGACAGGATTGCTCGATATGCCGCCGCCGTGGGATACTCATCCACACTACCAACACACACACAACAGAACCATAGGCTAAGTTCAACCTAGGGATAAGTACACCAATAAACGTAAGTAAACCATTATTGATCACTACATTTTCTTGTGAAACTGGAACTATTCTTTTGATTGGAGATGGCTCGCGTAAGTCAGATTGTGGTTCCGCTTACTTTTCGAACCAGGTATCTATTACGGGTTGAGTATGCGGGTTAGGGGACCGATACTCATTGTTGCCTTTCTAGTATACCATTTTTTTTGTCTCCATGTCTCATGCGCCCTCTGCGGAGTGGTGACAGGCTCTTCAGTGCATGCATACAGTTCCACAAAAGGGACCCTCCATCACCAAAGAAAGTAATCTACAATAAATAAAGAAAGCCATCGAAAGTAGTTTCACTGGTCTGAAAAACTGTCACTCGTCTGACATGCTCGCAAAAATGGCATTGCCAAAAATAACCGGATCCCGCCCGAAATTAAACCCTTTGGAATACATTCCACCACACCACTGACTGCATTATTGTGACTGTCATCAACCGTCGTCGCGTCGTCCCTCCCGAAACATCAACACGCAAATTGAAACCAAAAGAAGGGAATCAAAAAAAAAGAGCCACTCACCTCCGTCCATGACTTGGAGCAACGTTTTCTGCACCTCCTGGTACAACTGCCGGCAGGACTTGAGCGCCGGTTCCGACTCGCTGGCCCGCACCGTCGTCCGGTTGTCCAGCAGCGCCCGGTGCAGGTTTTCTAGGTCAGCGATCGCTTTATCGTAGGATTTTCGGAATTCCTCAATGCGCTGGAAAAAATACGGGAGAAGAGGGAAGAAAAGAGCGAATCAAGAGAAAAAATCTTAAAATTTATCGCGATAATGAGATGGGCGAGTTTCGGTGCACACTGCATAGCATACACTTTCTGTTATAAAAGGAGAACGCGAATGTTGAAAATAAGCGGAAAGGCACAACAACATCGGAGCATCTCAGGTTGAGTGACAAAAACTTGTCAAACAGTTTTGGAGGAAGTGAGCGAAATAAAAGTGGAGATCATCGTTTCAAAATATGATTGTGACAATATCGGAGACACGAAAAAGCAACGATGAGAGCGCGATAAGTTCAATGAACCAGTTAGAGATTTAATGCAGTGCAACTTTTTCATGAACCGAGAGTTCGTAGATTGGCTTGAATCATAAATTTAGGGCACAACATGTAATTTTGAGGATGGAGTGCGAATTGAAGAAGATTTAAAGCTTAGAAATTAATGCCCTCAGCTGTATGTTCGAGTTCTATAAAATAAATTGGACATTTTAATGCTGTAATTATCTAAGAGTTTATCGAAGAAAAATTTTAAATCTATTAGTTTACTCAACTTATCAAAATCTCACAAATGCTTGAATATGTACTCTTAGAAGTTGGTAGTACAACAAAATTGTCACGACTGAAATTTAGAAAGATACGAAGTCAATGACCATTTTCCTGAAAAATAGCAGTTCATCTTGACTAGGGTTCTAAAAGAGAAAATCTAAATTCAAACTTGATGCTGTTCCAGTGGTCAACAGGTCTCCTCTCCTCAAAGGGCGGGTTGGGCATCGATCGACAGGACACATGATTTATTGCATTTTCACTTCGTAAGCAGACATGCATCCAGCCCCTCGAACACTTGTAGACTGTAGGTAGCTGTAACGTGGCGGTAGATAAGGGGCAACTGTCAGTCGGTGGAGGCTGGATGTGTAGTATGCATGTGCATGGCTGAACAGCATTTATTGCTTGCTATTATCTTCAGAAAGTTATCTCAGGTTTCCTCTCGGATGGTTGGTCTGGTCGGTAGCGACAAACGCGACAGAAAGCATGACGATCGGTGACGGACGTCCAAGACGACGACTGTGTTGTATACGCCCTGTAACTTTCTTCTCTTCCGTTCCAATCAATGTCAAGCCGTTAATGTGACTACTTTGTTACTGCGTGTTTGATCGTGTGTCTGTATGTCGAACTCACAGATCACCTGGTGTTGTAATTTGTTTCCGAGTTGGTTGAAACTTTGTATGATATGATAAACACACGACACATTTTTTTTTTGTCTGTATTAACAAGATTTTTAACCCTAGGCTAGTTCATCTCGGGACCCCCGCTTTACTTCCCTTCCGAAGGAAGAACCCACATTTTGTGAGTATGTCGGGAGTGGGATTCGATCCCAGGTCCTCGGCGTGATAGTCTTGTGTTCTAACCACCACACCAGGTCCGCTCCACGTTCAGATCTTTCTTCAGAGATTCTTCAAAGAAATTTATCCAGAGATTCTTTCAGAAAAAGTTTTATGGATTTTTTTAAATCCTACGCGGATTCCTTCAGAAGTTCTTCCAGGAATCCTTTAGCAATTCGCGCATGTTTTTTACAAGCTGTTTCAGGAATTCCTTCAGGAACTTCACCAGGGGTTCTATTGGAAATCCCCTCGTGAATGTCTCTAGGAATTACTTCAGGGATTCCAGCAGAAATTCCTGCAGGTTTTCCTTTAGAAAATTTCCCTAGATTTTTTTCAGAGATTCCAGTAGAAGTTTTTTTCTGGAATACCTCTGGAAATCCTCCACATATATTTTCTCAGGAATTCCTCCAGGATTTCATTCAATGAAACCTCTAGGAATTAATCCACAAATTGTTTCGATAAATTCCTCCTGAAATTACCAAGCAGTATGAATTTCTCAAACGATGTGTTCAGCAACCTTTATAGAAGTTTATCCAAGTGTTTCTCCACATATTCCCATGGGCGTAGCCAGAGGGGGGCCATGATTTTTTTTTATTCGAGCCAACCTAAGATTATGAATAATTCAGAGTTCTACAAAAAATATCTCAAACAAGATATAAACTATTCTAATAATTTAGGATTTTATCCATAATTATCACACTTTTTTTCTCTCAAAAACCACAAGAAATTTTGACACATATTTCTCAAAGAACACCACTCCAATCTTATCATTAAACTTTACCAAGTCACAAGCTTGGTTGAATAACTAACTTTGTAATTTTTATACATGGAATGCAAAAACTACAATCTAAATTTTCCGGATATGCCAGAACCGTAACTGGTAGGGTAATAAAAGGACTCTCTAGAACCATATGCTGCTATGGAGTTTAGTAGCTCAAAATTCACAATTTTTCACTAGTGCATATTAAATTTACACAAAGTCATCAAATCAGATCGGTCAGACTAAGGCCTGAGTGGCCTTTGCTGTACATAGCAGCCGTCTCCATTCTACTCGGTCCATGGCTGTGTGTCTCCAGTTCTGCACTCTGCGAAGGGTGCGCAAATCGTCCTTCACTTGATCGACCCACCTAGCTAGCTGCGCTCCACGTCTTCTTGTACCGGTCGAATGTCTCTCGAGAACCATTTTAGTCGGGTTGCTATCCAACATCCTGATGACGTGACTCGTCCACCGTAGCCTTCCGATTTTCGTAGTGTGGACGATGGTTGGTTCTCTCAGCAGCTCGTGGTTCATTGACCTTCTCCAAGTCCCGTCTTATATCTGCACTCCGCCGTAGATGGTACGCAACACCTTCCGTTCGAAAACTCCAAGGGCGCGTTGATCCTCTGCCCGTAGAGTTCATGCTTCGTGCCCATACCGGTCTAATCAGCGTCTTGTAGATAGTTAACTTTATGTGACGGTGAACTTTGTTCGATCGTAGAGTTCTGCGGAGTCCAAAGTCAGCTCGATTTCCTGCCACAATGCGCTTCTGAATTTCTCTGCTGGTGTCGTTGTCGGCGGTCACCAGTGAGCCCAAGTACACGAATTCTTCAACCGCCTCGATTTCATCACCGGTGATAGAAAATCGGGGTGGCGGGCGCGGTGGTTCCTCCCTGGAGCCCTTTTCCATCATGTACTTTGTCTTCGATACATTAATGACCAGTCCGATTTACCTGGCTTCACTCTTTAGTCGGATGTACGTTTCCGCCATCGTCTCAAATTTACGAGCAATAATATCAATATCATCGGCGAAACCAAGCAGCTGAACGGACTTCGTGAAAATCGTTCCACTTATGTTTATCCCCGCTCTCCTAATTACACCCTCTAAAGCAATGCTGAAGAGCAAGCACGAAAGACCATCACCTTGCCGTAACCCTCTGCGAGATTCGAAGGGACTCGAGAGTGTCCCTGATACTCGAACTACGCACATCACTCGATCCATCGTCGCCTTCATCAACCGTGTCAGTTTATCCGGGAATCCGTATTCGTGCATAATCTGCCATAGCTGTTCTCGATCGATTGTATCATACGTCGATTTGAAATCGATGAACAAGTGATGTGTGGTCACGTTGTATTCGCGTCATTTCTACAACACCTGACGGATGGCGAACATCTGGTCCGTTGCAGCGCGTTCACCCATGAATTCAGCCTGATATTCTCCCACGAACTCTCTTGCAATCGATGATGGACGGCAGCATAAAATTTGAGAGAGTACATTGTAGGCAGCGCTCAGTAGTGTAATCGCGCGGTAGTTCCCGCAATCCAACGATTCCTTCCATCCATTCCTCTGGCCATACTACCTCTTCCCAAATCTTGGTAATGACCCAGTGTAGTGCGCTCACCAGTGCTTCTCCCCCATATTTTAGAAGCTCGCTTGGTAGTTGATCTGCTCCAGCGACTGTTGTTTTTCAACCGGCCAACCTTCTCCTCAATCTCCTGTAAGTGACGGGCTGGAAATCTTTCGTCCTGCGCACGTAGTCCTAGATCTGTTACAACGCCACCTTTGGTGCTTGCTCTCGGTCACCTCACGCTCGCTCATGAGAAGATTTCCGTGATTGTCTCGGTGCATGTCGGCTTGTGGCACAAAGTCTCTGCGCGAGCTGTTCAGCTTCTCGTAGAATTTCCATGAGTCCTTATCGCGGTACAGTTCTTCCATCGCTTCGTGATATCATTCTTCCTGCTGGCGCTCATTCCTCCGGAAGACTGAGATCTGTCTGTTCTGCGCCTGTATATAACGCGCCTCATTCGCCCTCGTACGGTGCTGCAACATTCTCGCACATGTTGCCTTCTTCTCCCTTCAGGGAATTTCTTAAAAATAACTCTATGAATGCCTTCAGTTATTTCTCCGGGAACTACTGAAACAATCAATCCATGACTTCCGCCGGGGATTTCTCCAGAATTCCTCTATAGATTTTTTTTTTGTAGGACTTGCTTTATGAATTTCCAGAGAAATTCTCCTCATCATGGTATCCAAATAGGAACATCTTTTGATACTGATTCAGGAATTTCTCTTTCGATTTGTTTTGAAATTATCCTGTAAAAATGTCTTGAAGAATTTATCCTGGAAATCATGTTAGCATTTCTCAAAATATTTCTGCCACGATTCCTCAAAGAATTCCTCCAGATATTTCCCAGAACTTTTTTCTTCCAGAGTTCTTCATGAATTTATCCAGGAATTTCATCTGGAAGCCTTGAAATGGTTGATTCACAGATTTCCTCCCATAAAACATCAGAAATTACTCAAAGCATTTCTAGAAATTCCTTTAGGAATGCATATAGTGATTTATCCGGGAAATGCAAAAGGGATTCCTTTTGAAATTACTCAAGAGATTTATCCGAAAACTCCTGTAGATGATTCTACAGAAATTTCTTACGGGGCTTCTTCAGGAATCTCTTATGTTTTCACCCTGTGATTTAACCCTCGAGCAGTCACGCCTTCGATCACCTTCAGCGACACCACACTCATGCTGTATACCTCAAGCGTGCATTTGTCATGGTGAGCACACGACGCTACCATTCCCGGACTAAAAACAAAATCTGAGAAACAATTTTCGCTTCGATTGTCGATCAAATGTTGATTCATTTTCATTTATTGACAGCTAAAACTGGGATCACAGCTAAAGCCGTACTAATCGGTTCTAATTTCGTTGCCGTTCACTGTCTTCTGCAGACTACAATTGCTATGAGCTACGAGCAGACTGGAACATAGCCTGTCATGATGTCATGACAACAACCATATAAAAGTTTTGCTGTAAAATGCAAACACAGCTTCTAAGGGGATTTAGAGGAAATTAAGAGGGGGGGGGGGGGGGGAATTTCAAGGCGTTTAAGGGTTTCAAGTGATATCATGGATATATATGCGATGGAGCGTCTTTGAAACCCCTTGCAACCCCATGAGAACCTCTGGAACGCTTCTGACACTCCCTGAAATCCGATGGAACACCCTGGAACGTCCTTGACAGCCCTTTTGGAACCCCTTAAAGCCCCTGGAAATACCTCTTGGGTCCCCTGAAACCGTCGCTGAACATCGCTGAAACTGGAATACCTCATAAACTCCTTGATAGCCCCTGGAACACCGACAGGACCTCCTGAAACATCTTTGCACACCACTGGAACTTCTTGAAACGCCCTGCAACGAACCTGGAACCTCATTGGCCAGCCCTGGAACACCTCGTGAACGTCACTGAAAACTCTTGAAACCTACTGAAATCCCATAAAACTCCCTGGAACGCCCCCCAAACCCCAATTTGAAAACCACTGGAGCGCTCCTTAAACTTCTGAAATCCACTGGAACAGCCCTGAACTCCATGGAACGCCTTTGAAACTCTTTGACAACCCCTGGTACACTCCAAAAATCCTCTAAAACACACTGGAATGTCCGTAAAATCCCATGAAACCCTCTGTAATCCCCGAAATATCTCAGAACACCACTGACTGAGACCCCTTGAACACCCCTGGAACCCCTCTAAACCGCTCTGAAGCCTCATGGAACGCCCATTAAAACCATGAAACTCCCTGGAAAGTCCTTGAAACCCCTTGAAACCCTCTGGAATACTTCTGGAACGCAATAAGCAAAGCAATAGGACAATTCTGAACAACGGCTGCAAAAAATCCGCAGTATTCAACGAACGTTAGTTTTTGTTTTTATCTTTTCACGGAACCGCTTTGGATGTTGAAGCCTCTATCCTTCACAATTGGAGGTGAAAAGAGAACAATAATTTTCACATCACTCACATCGGGATGGCGACAGCGTTCAACAGCAGGAATTTCTCTGTCATCGGCACCCAGAAAAGAAAATTCCTCATATTTGTTTATGGGTTAGTCACCAGTGTTGGTAAACTCACACTTAAAGCACACTCCCCTGCGTGAGCAAAATCGCGCGCGATTCTGAATCATTTTCTCGCGCGCGAGATTTTCACGCAACCCCTCCTGCGTGAGCAAAATCGCGCGCGATTCTGAATCATTTTCTCACGCGCGAGATTTTCACGCAAAATCTCGTTCTCACGAGTCAAGCGCCGAAATCTTATTCGCTTGTAAAACGAATCCAAATCAAATGGAGTACACTAGATTTGTTGTAGTTCTATCATACAATCCTGAAAAGTTTGATGAAAATTATAAGAACGTCAAGAAATAAAACAATGCATGAAATCACTAGTCAACTCATGCATGATTTTTTCTGCGGTGAGTTTAACGAGTCAAGAATCGCGCCTGAAACAACTCAACCATGAGATTTAAAAATTCGAGTTTTTACCAACACTGAGTCACACTCATGCGGCTGGTGCACCAGCCATCAGCGCAGAGCTTCACTTAGGTATGTCAGATCCTCCATTGAATCAGTAGTGTTAAAAAGATATGTACAGAGTACAAATGAGATTTCATAACAGTGTTTTATGTATTGTGGATGGCGATCTAGCATACATTAGAAGCTGTCATCCATACTTGGTTTTCCGGGAAGCTTCAGTGAAAAGAAATAGTGAATTAGACGTATGGTTCATACTAGGTAAACCATTTCTCCTAGCATAATAGGTAAAATATGCATATACCATGGTATAGGCCAGAGCAGTTGGATGAATTTGGATAAAAAAAATGCAAAAGCGACAAAAGTTTCTTCATCCTTAATAATCGTAGGTAAAACAGATCCACTGGCCTATGGACCAATACGTGTTCATACGTTTGTGTTTCGAGCGGTGCCGTGTTATATAGTTAGCTATGGAAACAAGTTCATTTCTCGTAAAAGCGACTCCACTCATTCATCAAAATTGAGAACTCATGCTTAGACCATGGTGCAGTCATTACCTCCACAAATTAGCTGAGTATTTATGCGTTCACTTTCAAGTATCTCACAGGGGACTGTTCATAAACCACGTGGACTTCTTGGGGGTAGGGGGCTAGCCAAAGTCTACGCTCCATACAAATTTTAAAATGTTTGTATGGACAAAAGTCTACGATGGGGGAGGGGGGGGGTCTAAGATGACCAAATTTTGGTCTACGTGGTTTATGAACGGTCCCCAGCGGAGCTGAAAATGAATGCCAAAAACATTCAGTTCAGCAATTTAATGAGATTGTTTTAGCACTGCTGTGAACTTTTCTTCGTTATTTTGATACAGGCGTCTCAATAATACAGAAAAGAATTATCACAGACAAACAGACGTAACACTCTCCAAAGCGGCTTGGCACGTGCATTTAACGATCAAATCAAATTTCACTTGATTTCCGCGATCCTTCCACCAGAGGCGCTAATATTCGATCGCTCTGACGTTCGCAAGTGTACACGTGGCTGAAAGATGCAAACGAAAATGACTGGCGATTGCTGTAGTAGTGTGGGTGTTGTAGGGTTCATACCAGCATCAATTTGTAGGGTTTGTATTAAGTGTGTAATAAATGCCGATAGGGTTGTTATGCATGAGCGTGTAGTGTGTGACAGGAGGTGTGTGTTTTGGGAGAGCGATGGGATCGAAGAACTGGAGACGGTGCGCGTAATCAGTGGTCTCGAATCCGGGTAAGTTTGGCCGCTGCGGATGTCCTTCCCGACTGGGACCCTACATCTGGCGACGAGGATGGGATGGACATTCGCATTTGCGGTGGGTGCATTTTTTTGTGAGTCGGTTTGCAGTTGATTTGTTTTGGGTTTTGGTTCGCAGGGAAGGTTTTTAGCAAATGATGAAACAGAAAGAGGTGGCAACAATTTGCTCGACAATTTGTGATGTTTGCAGTGTGAGTATGTTGGAGGATTGGGTGATTAATGACGTCACTGTTTTGTGACCGTGGCGGGTCGTCGGTCTTGAGGACAATTTTGATCGTGGCGGGGAGCCGATCAAAACAACAGTTGTGACCGTTGCGGGTGCCGGTCAAAGATGATCGTGGCGGGAGCCGATCAAAACAACAGTTGTGACCGTTGCGGGTGCCGGTCAAAGATGATCGTGGCGGGAGCCGATCAAAACAACAGTTGTGACCGTTGCGGGTGCCGGTCAAAGCTCAAAGATGATCGTGGCGGGAGCCGATCAAAAGAATTGTGACCGTTGCGGGTTGCCGGTCAAAAGATGGTCGTGGCGGGTTGCCGATCATAGAAGAAGATGTGACCGTAGCGGGTTGCCGGTCAAAATAAAAAAATTGAAGCCGTAGTCAGTGGGTTCCTGGTTGATGAATATACAGTGGATGAGTAGTTTGCACGTGGATGGGAAAAAGGTAATGTGCTCTTCTATGTATCATGTCTTCACAGATAATGCAAACGAGGTTCTTGAGAACTAACTAATCATTCCATGGTTTAGGAACACCTTAAAGAGGGCAGTATACCTTGATGATTTCGGAGGGGTGGTTTGGCTCATGATTGTATTTGTGTCGCCGAACTATATTGTCGATGTGAATACTGCATGGATTCCCCGAGGGATACTTCGCTAGCGATTAGCCTCGAGGGTCACGACTTCGATCCGATTAGCGAAGCTGAATTTCAGCAAAAGAATGGGAGAGGAAGCGGAGCTCTGCTGCCCACCCTCTACGCAAGAGCTGATAAGAAATCTGCAAGCAAGCGTTGAGATGGAACCTCGGATGGAACATAGCAGAACATCGCTAAAGAGCTAGGCCCAGTACTCGATGGAAATTTGACCAGGTCATAGGTTGGGGCAATGGCAAGGAGTCGAAAGATGGAGATCTTTCCCGTTGGCCTTTGTGTTAACGTGGGCGCACTGTATTGAAAATAGTAACTAGAAAGATATAACTTTGACAATTGAGCGAACAGGCTGCTTGCTAGTGAGACAATTTCTCGTGGCTTGCAGGAATCTGGAAGCAGCTGTCTAGGCTTATACTTGGAAACAAAGTAGTGTTTTCGAGAGTCATCTTAAGGCAAGAGAAATCCGGAAATTAATTGTTTATTCTACATTTTGTAAAGGCTTCTGGTCTAGCTTCTGGTATAGAAGAAGAACTTCTCATTAGTTTCGGATTTGTTAAGGAATAGTTGATTGACACAGTTACAGGTATTTGAAGTTAGATAATTTGATCAGTGAGTTCCATTAAGGGGAGAGTCAGTAAAGACGAAATGTGCTCTTGACGCAGGAGTCAGAAAAACTTATTTTCATGGCAACTCTGCCAGATTGGTAATATGCTCAAATTCGATTTTAACGAAGGATAAATAACACGTGGGTATGCAATAAAAAAATGGGGGTTGTTAAGTACCTTAAAAAAAATCATATTTTGTGGAACAAATTCAAGTTCACTACCATTCATTTTATGGTGTTTTATTATTGAAATCTCTGGTGCTATTGATAGTACACGTATTGCAGTTCCAGTACGGTTTTTCAGCAGGAAAATAGATAATTATATGATTTGTTGTTCAACAATAGAATTTATTTTAACTCGATGGTAGTATTTAATTATGTAATTGGAAATTTTGTCGGGGTACACACGAGGTATACGAGGTGGTGAATATTGTGTACCCAAACTTGGATTTCAGAACAACATGATTATTGTCACTCCTTAGTCTTTTGGATCGGTCTATGATATCAATGCTAGAAATTTTAAAGTAAAGCGCTGTTTGCAGATCAGAAGGAATTTCTCAGCCTATCTTGATGCATGGGAAATTCCTTGCCTGAATCGCTCAAGAAACCGGGTTTTCTTCGATCGCAGTACGCAGTAGCAAAGAAATGACAGTTCAAATGACAGTCACCAAAGAAAGTTTCTGCCAGGAATCACTCAAGAAGTTTCTTGAGCGATTCCTTTCGAACTCGAAACTGCGCTTAAGTAGGATGAGACGAGTCCAAATTGACGAAGTTCGGTTTTGGTTACCTTTTTGGTCTGGATTGGATATCAATGATGTAATCAGAGTGAGTTGTTGAGGGTCTTGAAGTACATAAGCTGGCTGCTGGAGTAGAAATGAAAATGTCATAAATTTTGTATGACCAGTGATGCTTCCTTGTGTTTTTGGAAATGATGTAGATTTATATGACCGGTTGAGTGGAATAAATGATGATAGCCTGAGTGAAGCCTAATAGGCAGTGTACGCAGAATATGCCACCGCAAGCGAAAAATAGGCAACAAAGAAAGCACGGCAACAACGTTTTGTTTTCTCGTTAGCAGATAATGACAAAATCACTCCCGAGTTTGTTCACAACAAAAACGGTAGCAATATTTGTCTCGTTCTATTCACTTCGTGATTTTCGCATTGTTTTACAACTGAAACTCAACTCTGAGGTTTGCAATAGTCCTATTTCGTCCAAATGCTTATGAATTCGATAATGTGAGTCGAAAGTTTCAGCAGAAAAGCCGGAATATCGGCACACACACGGCAAGCGATGTTTGTTTTATTGCTCTCATCGCCTGACATGCGTTTGTTGCGAAGCGCCTTTGTTACCGACATGCACCGCTTAGGACAAAGCGTTTGTTTTTCGGCGTGATCCGTTTTTCGTACCCTGCTAATAGGTCATTGGGCATGTTGTTGTACAGAGGTTCTTTTGAGGCTTATCTCTTCTGTGACAGTAGAGTAGTTTTACATGCGGATTTTTGATTTTTGTGGTGTTCCGTGGAATTGTGTATATCTGTCAAGAGGTGGGAGTACAAAGTCTCAATTTATTCAATATTTTCCGGTGAAGTTTGTGTGGTCTTACATAGTAATTTGTTTATCGACTAGACAAGTACACTCAAAGGCTCCTGCTTACTTATTATCCAATGGATATTATCATACAGAGAGGTTTATTGAGTGTTACGAGGAGTGTTATCCATTGACAAAAATGGGTGGATCCGAGAAGTATGATTTGAAAAAGATGATTTGAGAAACTGCTCACTCACTGCTGGGAACAGTCTAAAAAGGGAATAGGGGCTGTCCATAAACCACGTGGTCATTTTTTTGGGACTTCTTAACCCCACCCCACCCCCCGCGTGGTCATTTGTTCATACAAAATTTTTTATTCGTCCATACAAAATGCTTAGTGACGGTACCCCCCCCCCCCCCCCCCACATGACCACGTGGTTTATGGACAGCCCCATAGTTCTGGCGTTCAGTTTGAATAGGTCGAATCTACATAGGTATCACAGCAAACTTAGGATCTATTAAAATCGAGCGTCTGAGTTCATGTAGTTTCTGAAATTAAATTTGGATGGTTTATTAAATACAAAATTATGTGTTGAAGTAGATGACATAATATATTCTGGCCAGCTGTTTGTATGTACGAGTTCGAGTGGGGAATAGCTTATGCAGAACTTATTTTTATGAATTTAATGAGTTTCTACCAATATGTTGGGTATGTGCGGATAGTTATCACCGCTGATTGCGCTGATGTGCTTAATGTGACAGCTTGATAATGAGTCTACGTTTAGATAAACTTGCTATGCTCTGAAAGAAAATGTTTTTGGTGATTTAAGTTGTGAGGATCTAAGGTTGACTCAGAAGATGATCTGATCTAAAGAAGCGACCAGATGCTAAAAAAAATGTATAAACACAATCAGATTTTTGTGTTTTGAAAAGTTTATGTTGTATACTTTGGGTAGGGTTTTGCAAATGCGTATAGTTATGGAAGAAATTTGACAGAAAATTCATGAGAAATTGATCAAATTGCCGCTAACCCAGACGTATCGTACACTATGTGTTCCAGACAGTTCCACGATTTATGCACGTCCGACTAGGTAGAAGTTTGAATTATATTTTCACTTTTCAATAGCAGAATTGTTCATTCAGTAGTTAGGGCACATACAGCGAAATATATGGCAACGGTTCAATAAAAGTGGAGGGAGAGGGTTCACATGGCAAGCATCAGGTGTGGTTGGCTTTTACAAGAAATCGTGGTTTTGTCAATTATGGTGTTCACGTCAACCATGGAATGTTCAGCATATTTGTGAACTAAAAAACAGTTGAAAAAAAATAAATAAAATTATTCTCACAGGGTGGGCAAATGCTATTGGGAAGATGAGTAATCCTGAACCTGTTTATTTAAAGAAGGATGGGGGTGTAGGGTTCATACCAGCATCAATTTGTAGGGTTTGTATTAAGTGTGTAATAAATGCCGATAGGGTTGTTATGCATGAGCGTGTAGTGTGTGACAGCAGGTGTGTGTTTTGGGAGAGCGATGGGATCGAAGAACTGGAGACGGTGCGTGTAATCGGTGGTCTCGAATCCGGGTAAGTTTGGCCGCTGCGGATGTCCTTCCCGACTGGGACCCTACAGGTGTTAGACAAACGTCAAATCAAAATCCATCATGGCCGACAATGTTTCGCGCGGTTATTCCAACAGGTGGCTCTGTGCTCATGAAAATACACCAGGCAAAAGTTTTGATGAATTTCCTCTAAGAATTACGTCTGTTTGTATGTGGAATTATAGTACGCCTTAACCCCGTTTTACGTCCACAATAAAAAAAAAACCTTACGCCGAGATAAGGAACAAACTTTTCTTCTTCTTTATGGCACTACGTTCCCCATTGTAACTCGACCTGTACTTAGTGTTCTTTAACCGGCCCGTGTACAGAAAAGGTAAAAAGAGAGGGGTTTTTCCTAATTTTGGCGAAGGGCGGAGGGGCTTCTAGTGTATGGAACATCGGCAATCATAGGAGATTAACTCTTAAAACTCCCGTCTCTTTTTTCACGGGCTTGATTTTTGAGCATTTTCACAGTTATGAATTGTAGTGCTTTCTTGTTTATACACACTTAATTTTGATTACCGAGTTCGGTAATTTTTTTACGAAATTAAAACTGTTGAGCACTGAACTCGTTCAGCAAAAAAGCATTGTTTACCTTTTCCATACGATTTTGACTGAACCTCAGTAAAATCGATTACCGAAACTACCGAGATACTGCTGTTATAATCTCGTCAAAAAAGTACCGAACAGGCAATTCAGAAATAAGTGTGTACAGTTTAGAGAATCTCCCCAATATAATTATCTCGCTTCCAGCTGGGTTAACTATCGAATTGTTAATGTCAAAAGATGCGCTTTGTTATAGATCAAAGTTATGACAGAAACATCTTGAATAAATTAAATAAACCCAAACTTACCAATCGATTCTGTATCCACTGGTCGTGATTGTATGCAGCGGTGCCACCAAGCTCATCGGGCAACTCACTCAACTCGAAGTGCTTGACGAGACGCGATTTCGATATCACCAACGGCTAAAAAAGAGAGAAGCGAAAATCACAGATTAGGAACAAGAACGCACTATACAATCAACCCAAACACTTCAAACGACCAACGAGAGGCGACACTCGTAAAACAAAAATGAAACCGTGACACTTTCTACAGATGAGGGCGATAACAAGTCAAGGCGCGCGCATCACTCCACCCAGCTATCCGATTTATGACTTTTCTGGTGAACCGATTCATCATCTTTCAGGTATAAAGGGACGCCACCCAAAAACATAAAGCAATCTCAAATCAATTTGAATGAATATAGGGTATGTGTGCCATCAGTAATCTCACGCTCCCATATTCATCCTATTCGAAGACAAGCGATTACGGCACCGATTGATTCCGTTCTTTTTGATTCATGGGTGCTCACTTCTAACAGAAAATACAAAAATAAGAAACAAAACAAACAGCGCTTCAATCCCTTGTTTTTCGTAAGATGAAAATGCGAGCCACATGCTTAATAAGGGAACCAATACCCTATGATAGGTAAATCAATGATGCGGTGCTAAAGCTAAAGAAACCATAAAACATTCCATTAGAGAAGAGAAAACAGTGATGAACATCTTCCACATGTTTGATAACATTCCACTCCACGCGCGCACATATCTCAAGTCAGTAAAAAAAATGATTCGGAGAGATTTACCCCAGATGGGACTCGAACCCACAATCCCCGGCTTAGGAGGCCGGTGCCTTCTCCATTAGGCCACTGGGGCAACGGTGCGAAGGCGGGTGCTCGCATGCGATCGCTCTCCTTTGGGCGGCTCGTTTTCATTCTGGCGATGATGACGCGACGACGACGGTGCGGTGGGAAAAGAATCACAACTTCACACACCCAGCATGCGCCGCTCGTTCGAACTTTTGGCAGTTTTCGATTTTCGTTTGTGTTGACCTTCGGGGGTTGATTGGTAGCGGAGTGGCGATATCAGATGCTCTAATCTCCAAATTAATTGTGTTATTAACAACGGCGGGGCGAGATGGCTTAATAGAACTCGTTTTTATATCAGTGGGACAAATAAGATTAGAAAATCACTCAATAAGTAGTAAATACCTAGATTGAGTAGGGAATCAGTAGCGTAAACACGTGCGTGTAGCACGTCACACTTGTGTACGAAGTGTTGAACAGCGTGTTTACATTTGAGACTGCTGTTTATCGGACGGTGTGATGTATGCTGTTCGCGCCATACCGGTAGATACTGAAGAAAGACTGGTGAACTGACTGATAAACAGAAACAGCGGCGAAAGAAGCAATCAGTTTTGAATGTTCACACGCGTGCGAATCTGAGAAATCAAGCTGTTACATTGATGGTGGTTTATCTGTACCGTCAGAAGGGGCGGCATTGCGTCCACCAAACGGTAACTCATTATAAGTTATAATTTATAAGTTAGTTATAATTTATAACCGTTTCTAAACTATTGAAGATATACTTGCAGTGGATGCGTGGACGCCTTGCATCAAAACATGACGGATAGATCATTTTCACTCCAACTGACGGTTCTTATGGATCGCTACTACCGTCCAGCCGGTGCCGGCCAGCGGCGCGGAGCTTCGCAAATTGATGCAAATGCAATAATTATAGCATCAGTGGTGGTGACCGCCACGGCCGGCGGGGGTTCGCTTGAATCACAAAAATTTGAGCAGATCTGCCGCTTTTGCTGCCGCTGTACTGCAAGCGAGTTTTGATCACTGCAGCAATTCCGCGAATGATAAACCTATGATGAATGGTTTCATTTGGTTCGAGTTGTTATTGAAACTAGGTCAATAGATATAGAAACCCAAGTAACCAGTAAGCATTTAAAATAGCATTCCTTCAGCATTATAGTAGCCTCTACGACAAGGCGTTTAATGCTAATTAGCCTATAGTGCTACTTCACAGCAGGTTTTGGCAAAATAACGGGCTGTCTTAGTGCTATCCCTTCAGGAACGTCGTAATGAAATGTCAAAGAAGCGTAACGCCTCGTCGAGAAAAAAAAAACAAAAATAGATTGACGTCTGCCTCTCGTTCTCTGAGCGTGCTTCCCCGCTTCATCGTCCTTCCATATTCTAGCCGGTGCTAGGTGGTACTTTTTTTGCTGATTTTTGTAGTGATGTAGGTTTGAACTTACGATCCGGAGATTGATTAATCATATCTGCTTCGGATTCTGTTGCTCCTGATCCACGATGCTAAAGCTGTCCCGGTGGCGTGCGTTGATTTAATCGCCAATATAAAGAATGATTCGATAACAGCTTCAGATTCAACATCCAAAACTTGTTTTCATTGAGATATTTCATTGTGGTAGAGCATTACGATCCCTTCTTTTAAATATCTGTGGAATAAGATTGTTTCTTCTCTCTTTCAAACAATCCTATGATCCACCAAAGCATCCACCTATTCGGCACATATTTTCCGACGAAATGATAAATAATTAGTGATTTTTTGATGGACAAGTTCCCAATCCAATCAAGCTGTCGTAATGTTTTCTTTGGTGCTTTTGGATGAGTAGGGGAAAATGAAGAAACAAATAAGATACACAAATTTGTAAACAGAAGCATAGGCTCTGTAAGAGAGAGAGACAAAATGTGTTGCCAAATGCGTAACATATCTCCCAACCTTTTTGCTCCTAGCATTTAAGAGCAGTTGAAAAGCATTCTGTATGCTCCCAAGTGAAAACACTTCAAGCAGTTGAAATGCTAATTACCAGCCGAAAGCTTTTGAGCAGCACAGCTTATGCTAACTCAAGGCAGCTATGCATTCGAACTGCTTATGTAGGGCAGCAAGCAGTTGAAATGCGTGATACGGGCTGATACACGGCTTATTCAAATGCTTAGTGGTTACCTGGGAACAACGGGGTCATTGCCCTAGTGAACTTGAGGTAGAATTGTCTATGAATATATTCTTCATTACACCAACAAAGCTAGCCATGAAAATGTTTGAAACTTCTCAGGTCATTTCGACAAAGCACACACATGCACGAAAAAGACGGATTGGGGACTGCGAAGGTTGATGAGCCGGTAAACACTCTTTCTTCCTACGGGGTTTCTTATGGGAGTATGAGTGAAAAAAGAAGCAAAAAATCTTCCCTCCTTCACTTTCTCACAGAAAAGCACAAACAAAATCATCACCTTCGTAGTCCCCAATACTATATTCTACTTTATCGATCTTGTTTTCGTCCTTTTCATGCTCATGTTACATCTGTCAAAATGACCTGAGAGTTGTCAGCCATTTTGAGGTTAGGTTGTTAGGTGTAATAAAGAATAGCCTGTGTTACTGCTTATTCATTATTTCACAAACGAACCTAACCTAAAAACACAGAGAAACAGACGTCATACTCTATTCGCACGCCATCGATAACTTTTTTAACGATGAATTCAAATATTTGGTAGTTGGCCAATTGGTAACACGCGGCGCTCACATCGTTGTTGCTCCTGTTTGACGTTTGCTCACTACCGCCATCTAGTGGTTGCTCGACCAAGCACAGCATGAATAGTATTGGGTGGTTACGTTTTCGTGACGATGTTTTAAACTGAAATTTGTTTCAAGAGTTACGTCTGTTTCTCTGTGCTAAAAATGACTGACAATTCTCACTCTCAGGTTATATTGCTGAAAATCAATAGTTCAAACAAAATAACAAACGAAATAATTTCTTTTAGCCATTTTGGCCACACTCTGACCCCAACACAATCTGGAATATTTTTGGAATGGTTCTAGATATTACATGGCCACTTGAGTATAATTACGATTGAGGGTAACTTCGAAAAAAAAAACGAATGAAAATTGACGAATTGTCAGCATTTTGCAAAATGAGTTATCGGGAGTCGGGAACGTGAAGTAGAAGGATATTTTCCTTGGCAGTTTTATTGTGATTACTTCGATCATTATTTATAAAAAATTTTATTCTTCTAAAAACTGCTCCAGCAATTTATTTATAAATATTGTCACATTTCATCTGCAAATTTATTTGGAGATTTCATAGGAACTCTTTTTGGCTCGTCGTGCATTTCTTCAGCTTTCTCTCTGTGTTCAGCACTTCCATTGAGAATTTATTTCTCTGGAAACTCCTTAGGTCATTAATTCGGAAATTCCTCAGACAGTTACTTGAGAGATTTTTTGAAAAACCGCAACGATGTATTTTTTGAAAATTTTTCCAGCACTTCGTTCAGAAACCATTCCTGTTTTCTCAAGAAAATTTTCGAAGGAGTAATTTAGATAAGTATCCATTCATTTCTTCAAAAAATCCCCAAGCGATTTCTTATGAAAATCTTTCAAGGAAGCTTTAAAACAATCCTGCTAAGAATTCTTCTGGGAATAGCTTCAGATTTTTTTTTCCAGAGATTCCTTAAGAAATGCTAGCGAAGTTCCCTTTACAATTCTTCTTAAAACTAATCCAAGCACTAGTTCAAGAAAAAAAATGTATTTCCGAAATTGCTCCATGGATTCCTTTGAAAAATTTTCCTGCTGTTCCATTGGTGCCTACAGAAAATCTAAAGCTCAGAATTCCTTTAGAAATGTTTCCAAAGTTTCCTTCAGAAATTCTTCCAGATAATCCTTTTTGATATTCATACAAAGATTTAACAGAATTTTCTCTCAAGTGTTCGTTATAAATTTTTCCAGGCATTCATCAATAAATTTCTCCAGAGATTCCTTAAGAAATTTCTCTAGAGATTGCTTCTAAAATTTCTGAATAGAAAATCTTTTATGGATTCTTTTCATAATTGTACCATTTTTTTCCAAAATTACTCAAGGGATTTGTTCATAATATCTTCCATGATTTTTTTTTCAAATATTGCTCCAGTGGTTTCTTCTGAAATTCTTTCTTTTCCTTCACATATCCCGAAAATCAGGATTTTCTTCCTTTAGAGCAAGTGGATACCGTTCACACGGAGTTCCTCCGTGTATTCCTGTAATTTCTCAGCAATTTCACCAAGATTTCCGGAATCCCTAAAAAAAGTCACTCAGAAATTTCTTCCTAGTTCCTAGGAATTTCTCTGGGAATTTCTTTAGAAATTTCTAAAGAGATATGCCGAAGAAACAGAATTAGCTGAATAGCAGTTTCTTACGCTAAAGTTTGCTAAAGAGTGCTTTGTCTCACTCTTATACATTGAACCTGTTTGAGTCCAGGATTTTTTTTGCAGATTTTTCTGTAGGTGGTCTAGATATTTTGAAAAGAGTTCCTTCTGAAATACGACCATTCTATGAATACATACTTGATTACTAGGACTTTTCGATTTTTTTAAATTAATTGAATAAATGCTTTTACGAAATCCACCAAGGGTTACCCAAGCAGGTTCTCCAGGAATTTCTTCAGAGACTCCTACTAGGATTCTTCCAAGAATTTCGCATGGGGTGCCTCCAGATATCCCTCCAAAGGATTCTTCAGAAATTTCTACATGGATTCTTTTAGTAATCCATCCACTTATTGCCTCTGGAATTCTTTCAGAATTTCCTTGAGAAATATCTCCAGAGACTTTTTACTGTATCCTAATTGTATTTACGGGAAGATTTTTTCCGAGATGAACCAGCCCAGGGCTGAAAATCTCGCAAATAAAAATAATAATAATATTTACGGGAATTTCAGCAAGATATTTTTTCAACAGTCATTGCACAATGACATTTTTTCTTCAAGGATTGCTCTTGGGATTCCTTTACAGAATCTTTCAGAGGTTCCTGTCGAATTTCCCTAAATAATCGTTTTTAAATTCATCCGGATGGAGCCTCTGGAATGAACCACAGAAATATATGCCTTCAGAGATTCCTCCATGTGTTTTTCGAAAATTCTTTCAGAAACAGTACAAAACAAAACTGGAGGAATTGTTGTAGAAATCTTTATAAGAATTCATAAGAAATAGGTGCAGAGTTGTCTGAAGGAGTCTCTGGGAGAACGTCCAGGGATACCTCTAATGGTTCCTAGAAGAAATTCTTGAACATTTTCTGGAGAAATTGCTGTACCAAATTCATTTAAGAATTATCAAAGTAAACTTTGGGGGGAGCTCTTGAAGAAATCTTTGAAATACCTTTGGAGGAATTCCTGGAATTTTCAAGAGAAACTTCTGGTGGAACTCTAAAAGTTATTTCAAGTAAAAATACATTAAAAATTTTCCAAAGGACACTTTTATGGAAATCCCGAAAGTTTTTTTTAGTTTTTATTAATGTGTATTTTAACTTAAATGCTAATTCTACACTCTAATCCCGAAGGTTACCCAAGACGCATTTCCTAAAGATTCTCAAAATGCAATCAACAGGAGGTCCTGCAGAAATGGCAGTCAAAGGTAGTGCAGGAACTCTTGAAGAAATTTATCAATTGATTTCTGGTAGAATCTTTAGAGGATTTCATGGAGAAACCTATGGAGAAATTCTTAACAGAGCATGTTGCACATTTCCTAAATGAATCTTCTTCTTCTGTTCTGGTCGCGGCCTCCACCTGACAGCCGCTTCCTGAATCGATCAATGAACAAAAATCCCAGAAGTAATTTCTTGAGAAATTTCTGGGTGAATTTTTGAAAAAAACCCTGAAGAAATTTAAGGAACAAATACTGGAGATACCTTGAAGAAATCGCTGAGGCAATTTCTGAAAGAAAATCATTTTTGAAGATATCTCTGGAAGAAAACCTGAAAGAACCGAGGGGTTCTCAGGAGGTATTCCTATAAGTAAAGACTGAACTTGAGAAAAGTGGGACAAGCAAAATAATGTTAAACTTTTGATTGCATGCACGAAAATTGCTGATTCTGTCACTAGGAATAGAACATTATGTGTGGCTAATACCATACAATTTCCGCAAAATCGGTCAAGTGTTGGCGAAGATATCATCGACTGCAGGAACCTTTCGTAAACAAACACTGTTTACAAAATCGCATTTTATTGTATCGACAATATCTACGTCAATACTTAGCCGATTTTGATGATTTTTTTATGGTATTAACTACACATAATATGCTATTCCTGGTTAAAAAATCAGCTTTTTCTGTGCACGCAATCAAAAGTTATACATTATGTTCTGCGTCTCACTTTTTTCGAGTCCAATCATAATTGCTTGTAAAGAAATTGGAGAAATGCCATATCCTGTAATCATTAGTGAAAGAATTCATGAGAGAATCTGAGGAGATACTCTAGGAGGATTACCGGAACAATTTCTATAAAAAACTTAGAAAAAGGGTGGGTTAATTCTAAGAGTAATTTATGAAGTAGTCCCTCGAAGACTTCTGCGGGAAAATTCAGAATATTTTTTTGAGAATTTTCTAAAGGAATTTAATAAGCAATCTCTGTAGGAACCTCTTAAGGAATTCCAACAAAATTTTCTGAAACAATTTCTAAAAACAATCTGATTTCTAGAAGAAATTCGATTACGATCATCATGATCAATTCTGACTATACGATGTCAATGGTTGCTCCTCCGTGATTGATCTGAACTGGTACCAATTGCACTGAGATCTAACTGAATAAGGGACTGGGATATTCCACTTATTCTCAAAGTGCAATTGTAGCAGCTCATGCATTTTTGATCAATAATGGCGCCGGCCACGTCCTTATAGTCAGCCGGGAAGAGAAAGGAATGTTAGAGTGTGCTGGTTGTTGCTCTCTATCTCTCAATATTGCATCTGCACGGCCGCATCGTTTTACACATACACACCCACCCCCACACACATTCACACAATTTAATTAATAAATATGTTTAAGCCTAAGTTTTGTATTGTTTTGTACTGTTTTTTTCTATGACCGCCTTGGTTTCCCTATTAGTGGGTCTACTTTCATTTTGTATCGTCCGCTCTGTTCCGACCAAACGGTAAGTGAGTTTCTCGAGGCAAGCAGTCGCCGACCCTGAGGGGTGTAGCCGCGGGGCTAGCCGGAATTAACATACTAAACACCAAGAGCACCTCTGCGTCCCCACAACCCGCACGCACTGGGGTACTTGTTAGGCGGAAAGGATGGGTGATCTGGGAGTCACCGTTGGGTCGGTGATGCGATCCATGGATAGAGGATATTTATAGTGTTCGTAAGGTGATAGATCGTGTGGTGAATACTATGAAGATCAAGCGGCACAGTTCGCTTTGGTTGCATAACTTGCAGGCGTTATATACACTATGCTGTGGAAGTTGGTAGGAAGGAAAACGACTTTTTTTCAATTCGTTTCTGGTTCTAGAGATGGCTATGAACATCCCAAGCAGCACCTGCAACATCATGCAGATTGTGGCTTTCTATGCTTTGGTCTAAATGAGTTGCACTAGAAGCACACGAAACTACCATCTTGTCAGTTGAGTTGCATTTAAACTCCGAAATCCGTAAAGTTGCGACTTTGTTTCATATTACCACGTGTTTGACATCGATCTGTGGAGGCGGAGCTTACATATTGCTCGCAAGTGATAATACAGTCAGCTTACATTAAATGTGTTACGTAACATGCCTGAAACATCTAACTCTGGTTTGTTTGTTCAGATTAGGTTCCATATGCGTTACAGAAAACTTGAGCGTCTTTTCATTTTGACAGTTCTCTAACTTGTGACAGAGAAGGTGCAATAAAGTAACAAGTAACTTCAGTAGCCTTTATGATGTGTTGAGCATCGATTCTCTCACAGAGCTTTTGGTGTAGTATGTAAGGTGAGTAGATAATACTCCTGGTGTCCATGGTTCGAGTCTGGACAAAATCATTTCCCAATTTCCTCCTCGTTTATGTAGCATAAGAATTCAGAATCTGCGCTTTTTGGGTTTCTCAAAGAAGAAGCAATGGTCCACTGCACGAATTTATACTGGCCTTCTTACTCTCACAGGAAATTTGACGTTTGAGCGGTGCCGACACCTCTCAAACGTCAAATTTCGTGTGAGAGTAAGCAGGCCAGAATAAATTCGTGTAGTGGACCATTGTGTTCTGTCGTCCGTAATACGGACAGTGAATAAATTGCACTAAGGTTGCTGTTACTGGATTAGCAACAAGTCGTGTTGCTTGGGATATGGGTATATGTGAGTTGTATATGCAGAGAAGAGAGAGAGAGAGAGAAAGTAGATAGAAAGATACAAAGTAGGAGGAAAGGCATGGGCCAGGGATTGGACCCATGACTTTCTACATACGAATCAGAAGCCACTAGCCATCAATCCCGTCCTACAATCTGATTTCTAGAAGACATTCTCGGAAGAATTACTGCAAGAATCTCTGAATGACACTGTGAAGAAATTTTCGCTGTAATGGAGTGTTTTAAGTAATCTCTGGAGAATGCAATTCGTGGATCCATGAAATCTTTTGAAAAAATCATTCAGATATCCCAAACAAAAAAAAAACAAATTCATTGTGGAATTATACTAAAAAAAGCTCTAGCAGAATTTCTAGAAAAAAAAACTCAAAGAAATTCATGAACAAAAATTCATTTTAAAGGGATACCTGGAGGAATCATTGTAAAAGTTTCTGCTGGAGTCTGTCACGGAATTTTTGCAAGGATCTTTTTTCTGCGTGGAAGTGTTTCCTGGAGGTTAAGTGATGAAATTGATTTTTATTAGGAGTTTTTATTTTTTTTTCTTTTAACGTAAGAGCCATCGGAAAGATATGGAAAACGCGCATTACTGTAATCATTTCCATGAGGGCGTACTAATATACTGCCGTTCTACGCACATTTGTCCCATGTTATATAGGAATTCATATCTACATGGGAAAATTATACCTCGTAGATATTCAGGCGATGGAGAAGGGTTGGTGTGCCAAAGCCTACGCTTCATATACATATTTTTAAAACTTTGCATGCATTAAAGTCTACGAGGACGTAAAAGGGTCTGAAATAATCAAACTTTTATTTTTCGAACCAAAAGGTACCAGAAATTTCACACATTAAATAGCACACACTACAGCAAATACAAAGGGGTTTATTAATACGATACATTTAACCAGCATAATCCACGACATCGCTGCAATTTATTGCAAACCCTCAACCACGTAATCGCTTCCAATCACGTCACACTTTCTCCTTTCACCGTCGTCGCGTCGGCGAGAGGAATAAGAAGGGAATACAGCACATTTACGATCTCTACACGGTCGGTATAGCGTATAGGTACCATTCGTTTTCGTCATCGTTGTCTGTCCATCTGGTGGTATGGTCCATCTAGTGTATGGGCCAGTCAGCAGCTAATCACCGAACGTTTGCCAAACCATTCGCGCCGGTCATGTCTACATATCACACATGAAATATGTACTTCCACCGAATGTCGAACCTCTGTACCGGGATACTCGAATACTTACATGACCGTTGTCGAGGAGTCATTGGACGCTTTACCAGTGAGTAATTCATAGAAATTTGCGGGGAATTTTCGCGATAACCTTACCACCCACAGGTGCCCCAAGATCACCGCCATTGATTTACAAATTGCAGTAAGTGAGAGGAAGAAAACTTGCTTGGTATCAACTACAGGTTCAGGTTATTATGCGAAGCAATCGCCATAATTGTACATTATATAGTTTGAGACCCTCATTAATATACACTGAGGCCTCATCTGCACAAAAATGACATGTACATACTGGAAGGCAGTCACTTCAAGACAAAACTCTTGGCCAGCATAGCCAATGCAACCATAAAATTCCACACAGATATGTTTCAACTTTTGTCACTATGGAACAGTGCTCAGCCACTGGTTGTGTCAATCCTCATTCACACTCAAATGATTTCTGTCATTACCTCGCATGCAATCAATGATCGTGTGACACAATGTGCCACAGTTCTTTTTTGCAGCACTTTTGCAAAGACGGCAAATTTAAATCAACTTTGTGCTTTTTCTCTACATATCTCTGCTACTGGCTTCTTCTGCAAGCAAGGTGCCACACTACTGTTGTTGCCGTGTCAATTTGGATTCCCGTGAAGTTTCGGTTTTGCAATTCGTTTGGTGTCCACTGACACCACCGGCACAGTGAACCGGCAAAAATCTGTAATTGGTGCCACATTACCGACGACCAAACCAATTGGCGCGAGCGGGCTCTCTTTGTGGATAGATGAAGCAATACAATTAGAATAGCAAATTGGTAATTGAAATTGAAAGTGTTAACTGGTAGTGATCGATTTACCGGAGGCGGAAAGTGTGAGAAAATGAGGGGTTTAATTGGTGGCTGAAGCAAATTGAATAATACGTGGTTGAGGTGCTGACTGTAAATGTCTATTTACCCGGAGCGGCATTGATTGATATCGATTTAAATTAGATTTAGTAGTAGACATTGCGAAAGAGTGCATCATCAGGCATACCAACTATCAAAAAGCTTACAAAAGATTCTGTTTTGTATGGACATCGTTGAGTATCCCGAATTGGGCCATCCAACATGAATGTCTCTAAGAACTCATCATCGACCTTAAGAAGAAAACTGCGTCAAGAATCTATCGTGGCGCTGACATCGACTCTGACCACTAAGTGATGGTCAAACTACGCCACGGTACAACCTAGAACGACTGAAGCAACTGGATGTCGTTACAGCAGAATCTTAACCCTTTGAAGCCGGAATTTTTCCAAGCGTTCATCTGGAGTTTTTTTTACGTTTTTCTGTAGTTTTGGTATTCATAAAAACAATAGAATATTACGCGGAATATTTTTTCTGGAAATCCTAGGTCATCCAAACTATTCTTGAGTTTAGATCCTTAAGTCTATGGCTGTAACGGTAACTTCTCTCATTATACAAAGCTGCGATTTGTAATCTATCATGTCCAGCAAGTTTTCTGAAAGGTAAATAGACAATATCAGATCAGTCGGGATATCCTAGGTCATCCAAACTGTTCTTGAGTTTGAATCCATAAGTCTACGGTGTAACGGTAACTTTTTTCATTATGCAAATCTACGATTTGTAATCTATCATGTCCAGTAAGTCTTCTGAAAATTCAATAGACAGTATCAGATCAGTCGGGATATCCTAGGTCATCAAAACTAATCTTGAGTTTAGATCCTAAAGTTTATGAGTGTAACGGTAACTTCTTACATTAAAAGCTGTGATTTGTAATCTATTATGTCCAACAAGTCTTCTGAAAGTTACAGATGTTGTTTTCATCAACTAAGCTTCATAACAGTAAAGAGCCCATAATATCCCAAAAATATATGACATTGCGTATTGTTCTTCTTACTGCTTTGGTAAGTACAGTGGATTATGTAACACCTTAACGTAGTGGCAAAAGCTATTATCACAAGTGTAGACCTGAAGCTATGGTCTCTGGAGTAGTGATGTTGATCTGGAATATCTCAAAACTATCATTACAGATTACAGTCTTAAGTTCATTGTGGGAATAACTACTGTTACTATCAAGAGCTAAACTTCAGGATAGTTTGGACGACCCTCAATGTCCCGAAGGTTCATAAAAATATATAGTAGACTTTAGGTTAGTCCAGTCATCGCTATTGATTATGAAACGTTACTCAGTATGTCAGATATAGCTGATGTTACGAGTGTAGACCTGAAGTTCTGAACTCATGGATAGTTTGGCTGACCTGGAACATTCCCATAGTGTCTCTAAATGACATTTCAGATTTCAAGAGCTTCATTATAGAACATTTTGGACGACCGTGAATGTCGCAAAAGTTTATAATAAAAAATAAGACTTTAGATTGGTCCAGTAACTGCGGATGATTATGTAGCGTTTCTCAGTATAGCAGATATGGATACTGTTACGAGTGTAGACCTGAAGTCCTGAACTCTAAGGTAGTTTGGCTGACCTGGAATATCCTTGTAGTGTCTCTGAATGACATCTGAGATTTCAAGAGCTTCGCAGACCCCAGTAGATTATACAATACTATCAGCAATACTATTATATATGGTGAAAACACATAAAATTATTCTTGTAGATTTAAAAGACTTTATTATTGAACAGTTTGGACGACCCTAGATGTCCCAAAGGTTTATAATAAGCTCTTAGACTTCAGATTGCTGCAGTAACTGCGATTGATTATCCAGTAACTGCGATTGATTATGTAGCGTTTCTCAGTTAAACAGATATGGACACTGTTACGATTGTAGACCTGAAGTCCTGAACTCCAAGGTAGTTTGGCTGACCTGGAATATCCCGATAGCGTCTATAAATGACATTGTAAATGTCAAGAACTTCACGAATCCCAGTATCTTATGCAATATTATTAGTTGTGGCGGAAATACATAAAATTATTCTTGTAGATTTGAAGGACTTCACTAAAGGACAGTTTGGAACACCTAGAACATCCCAGAATATAAAACACCTTTTGATATTCTTGATGAAGGCTAAATGGATACATGTAAATGAAACCCGCATACAAGTTTAGCTTTTAGAACAACTGGTATGTCAATTATTTCGTTTTTTTTTTAAATTTCATGGTGTTCAGGATGTTCTAGGTTATCAATGAAGTCCCAAATACACATATCCCAATTTTTCCCTAATAGTGGACTCAATTTGCAATAACTTTGCCGAAGACAGTATTCTGTTTTATCGAATGGGTGAATTTATACAGCCGTTTCTATGTTGGGGTCATATATGACCCCTCCGGCTCCAAAGGCTTAAGGCAGCGTTACCATACGAGGGTGAGTTCTATGTGGCCCATCTGAAGGACTGCTGTAGTACAGTAAATGCAGCCATCAACGACGCAGCTGAGAACACTACCGGGTACATAGGTGGGAAGGAGTTGAATGAACGAATGGTTCGACGAGGAGCACAGAGGTGCATACTCACACAACCTCTGGCATCTATGCTCTATCAAGTCTTAAGTTTCTACGATCGTATAGTATTATCCGAGAACTTCCTGCCATTTTGGGCCATATGATCTACAAGTGTAATGAATAATGTTTTGGAGCATTTTGCATGAAATTTATGCTGACACAGCACCATGTGACTTTGTTGTCAAGTGCTGAGTTCATTGTCAATTTGATGACCCAACAACTTGCTACATAAAGTATAGGTCATCGTATCTACCAAAGTAGTTGGTTGTCTTTAAAATATTTATGACTAAGGTTCAACGGCTTTCCTGGGAAGCTGACTAGACTGATTAAAGCAACGACGGACGGTGTGCAAAATTGCGTAAGGGTTTCAGGTCAACTATCCAGTTCATTGAAATCTCGCCGGGGACTGTGACAAGGTGATGGACTCTTATGCCTACTCTTCAACATCGCTCTGGAAGGTATGATGCGACGAGCCGGGCTCAACAGCCGGGGAAAGGTTTTCACAAAATCCGGTCAATTTGTGTGTGTGCTTTGTGCAATTTGTGGATATTAATATCGGAAGAGGTGCACACCCGCCTGAAACGCGAAGCAGCAAAGGTCGGACTGGTGGTGAATGCCTCAAAAACAAAGTACATGCTGGTAGGCGGAACCGAACACGACCGGATCCGTCTGAGTAATAATGTTACGATAGACGGGGATACCATCGAGGTGGCGCAGGAATTCGTCTACCTCGGTTTCTTACTGACAACAACGTGAGCCGTGAAATTCGAAGGCGCATCATCAGCGGAAGTCGTGCCTACTACGGGCTCCAGAAGAAACTGCGGTCGAAAAAGATTCACCCACGCACCAAACGCACCATGTACGAAATGCGAATAAGACCGGTGGTCACCGGACACGAGACATGGACCATGCTCGAGGAGGACCTGCAAGTACTCGAAGGTTTCGAGCGACGCGTGGACGATCTTCGGCGGTGTGCTGGAGAACGGTGTGTGGCAGATAAGGATGAACGACGAGCTCGCTGCACGTTACGGCGAACCCAGCATCCAGAAGGTGGCCGAGGCCGGAAGGATACGGTGGGCAGGGCATGTTGCAAGAATGCCGGACAACAACCCTGCAAAGCTGGTGTTTGCTACTGATCCGGTTTGCACAAGAAGACGTGAAACTCCCTGGGCATAGCGTATCGTTGTACTTACCACACAATGTACAAATTCATGCAATGGCAGTCAAAGAAAGCCCTTCAATTAATAACTGTGGAAGTGCTCAAAAGAACACTAAGTTGAAGCGAGGCAGGCCAAGTTCCAATACGAACGTCGAGCCATAAATTAAAAGAAGAAGTATACGAGAACTCTCGGGAGTATAGGCCATAGGATCTACAAGCGGATCTATTGGAGCATTATGAATTGCATTTATGCTTACACAGCCTCATGAAACTATGTGATATCAAGTGGAATGTTCATTGTCTGTTTAAGGATGTCCAAGAACTCCGTTAAGAATAGGTCAACAGATCTACTAAAGCCTCAAACCCACCCCTCCCCTATGAAACGCCTTTTAACGCTTTGATACGCTTTCTAAATCCCCATGAAATTTACCTGCGAGCCTCTGGAGCTCCTTTAAACCTCCTGAAACCTTATGAAACTCCCTGAAACGCCTTGAAACGATTTGTAGCGCCTCTCAAACTCCCATAAAACCTCCGTTAAATTCACCTGAGAGCCTATGAAGCCTCCCAAAATCCATCTGAAATCTTATGAAACGCATTGAAACGCTTTGCAGCACCTATGAAGCACCCATGAAACCTCCGTAAAATTAACATGAGAGCCTCTGAAGCTCACTTAAACCTCCGTGAAACGTCCTGAAACCTCCTGAAACTCACTGAAACGCATTGAAACGCCTCTAAAATCCTCATGAATCCTCCGTGAAATTCTTCTTCGAGCCACTGAAGCCTCCTTAAGTCCCCATCCGCAGAAACCTCATGAAACGCCCTAAAATCTTCTGAAACGCATTGAACGATTTGAAACGCCGCTGAAACCGTTTTGAAACGCCTCACCTGAGAGCCTCTGAAGCTCCCTTAAACGTCACTGAAACCTCCTCAAACCACCTTAAACTCCCTGAAATACCCTGAAACACAATGAAACGCCTTTCAACGATTTGAAACGCTCCTAAAACTGCCATAAAACCTACGTTAAATTCACCTGAGAGCCTATGAAGCCCCCTAAAATACTTTTGAAACCTCCTGAAACGTTTTGAAAGTTGGAACCCCTCTGAAATCATCGTGAAGCTTTCCTGAGAGCCTATAAAGCCCCCTAAAATGCCTCTGAAACCTTCAGAAATTCCTTGAATCGCTTTGAAACGCATTGAAACGTCTTGAAAAGCCTCTGAAAATCCCGTGAAGTTCACCAAAGAGCCCTTTGAAGCCTCCTTAAACGCCGCTAACATCCCTCCTACTTCCTTAAAACTCCATTGAAATCCCTCTGACCCTCCCACCTTTATTTACATCTGAAAGCCATGAGCCTCCTTCCCTTTGCATCTGCTAGCCATTTTTTTATTCTTCAATCACTTAACCAAAATTACAGCTCTTTTGTCCACTAGGGCACTGCAAGTGCGATTCCAGTTGGAAGCTGTACTAACACTTTCTACAGCGCCTAAATGTATTCTATTCAAATTCTACTATATCGAACTGGTTGCCGTTGCGCTGCTTTCACTTTTTACCCTATCATGGTAGAATGATGAGCACGAGAATGTTGATGTGTGGCTGTTGGTTGTTCCTTTTTCTAGTTCGATTGGAGGTCAATTATGAGGTGCCGTTCCGCGATGTCCAAGAATCCGGCTCCATTTGAGCCATGGGCTCAAAAGAGGGTCAGCGTCAGCTGCTCTCAGGGGGAAAGAGCAACTGACGAAAGTGCCGGGGCAGGGATCGAACCCATGACCATCTGCTTATGAAGCAAACGTGTGACTAATTGCGCCACGGGCCCAGGCATATTACAAAAATTTGGGAGGAGGAAGTTGTACCGGAGGAATGGATGGAAGGTATCGTGTGTCCCATCTACAAAAAGGGTGACAAGTTGAATTGCGGGAACTATCGCGCGATCACACTACTGAGCGCTCCCTACAAGGTGCTCTCCCAATTTTTATGCCGCCGTCTATCACCGATTGCAAGAGAATTCGTGGGGCAATATCAGGCTGGATTCATGGGTGAACGCGCTACAACGGACCAGATGTTCTTCATCCGCTAGGTATTGCAGAAATGCCGCGAATACAACGTGCCCACTCATCCTTACTCATCGATTTTAAATCAGCGTATGATACAATCGATCGAGATCAGCTATGGCAGATTATGCACGAATGCGGATTCTCGGATAAACTGAAACGATCTATCGATGTTCTTAGTTCAAGTATCAGAGACACTCTCAACTCCTTCGAATCTCGCAGAGGGTTACGGCAAGGTAATGGTCTTTCGTGCTTGCTGTTTAACATCGCCTTAGAAGGTGTAATAAGGAGAGCGAGGATAAACACGAGTGAAACGATTTTCACGAAGTCCGTTCAGCTGCTTGGTTTCGCTGATGATATTAATATTATAACCTACAAATTTGAGACGATGATGGCGGAAATGTACATGTATGGGTGTATCCGACTGAAGAACCAAGCCAGGCAAATCGGATTAGTCATTGATATGTCGAAGACAAAGTACATGATGGCGAAGGGCTCCAGGGAAGAATCACTGCGCCCGCCACCCCAAATTTCTAGCGACGGTGATGTAATCGAGGCGGTTGAAGAATTCGTGTTTTTGGGCTCACTAGTGACCGCCGACAACGACACCAGCAGAGAAATTCAGAGGTGCATTGTGGCAGGAAATCGAGCTTACTTTGCATTTCGTAGAACTCTACGATCGTAAAAAGTTTGCCGGCACACGAAGTTAACTATCTACAAAACGCTGATTGGACCTGTAGTCCTCTATGGGCGGCACGAAGCATGAACCTTACGTGCAGAGGACCAACGCGCCCTTGGAGTTTTCGAACGGAAGGTGTTGCGTTTGCGTACCATCTACGGGACGGGACTTGGAGAAGGTGAATGAACCACAAACTGCATCAGCTGCTGAGACAACCAATCATCGTTCACACCTCTATAATCTGGAAGCTACGATGGGCGAGCCACGTCATCAGGATGTCCATCCAACCCCAAATAGATGAGCGTTACATATTAATGAATGTCGCTATACTTTTGCTCGTGCCTTTCATGATCACGCAAGTAGAGTATTATAAAAAAAATCACAACTATACAATAGCATGGAACGAGCTCACCAATCCGTCTTCATGATGAAACACTCCAAAAATGTCAAGATTGATGAAGATCTGTGCAACAATTGAGTTTTTATAGGTGAGTTTATTGAAGTAGAAACAGCTGAAATCAAGCTTTGTTCCGATGGGGACGTAACGCCAAAACAGAAGAGAACAATATAAAATAACAAAACGTAATAATCATGGCATTGTTTGTGTTTCGAAACAGCCCATCCCAACTATGGAAAGTGCTCCGGTTTCCATTTCATCACTATTCATAAACTCCACTATTCGTCGTACCATTACCTATAGCCCTCCATATGAATACTAGTGTCACACAAATTGTTGCATATTGTTGTTAGAGAGCTTCATATCTTTCCGTCTATAAAGATTACAACACACAGGTAGGTAGGTAGATAGGTAAGCTAACGAGAGTTGCATTTGGTGTCACGAGTGCACTGCACACGCGCGCATTCAGTCAAACGTCTAATTATGCTCGGTAACTCGGCTTGACTATAACTAACCCGTGCGCTTCTACTCCAGTCAGCAGTTTCTTCAGTCACTCGCCCGCACCCATTTTTGTGCCGGGATAGAGAAAAACAACTAATGTATGCTTGCGTCGAAAAATTATTCCACTAAAAAAAGCCGCAACTGGGAGGTCGCTCTGGTTCAGTTTACGATGCTATGTCGTATGAATGCTGCACGGTTCTACCCCATTACCCCGAATGCCACTACCCCGAACGCCATTACCCCGAACGCCACTACCCCGAAAGCCATTACCCCGAATAGGCCATTACCCCGAAAGCCGTTACCCCGAATGGGCCATTACCCCGAACGCCACTACCCCGAACGCCATTACCCCGAAAGCATATTTTTAGATGGGTTATTCTGATGATGGGTATTTTATATTTTTATTATTTTAATAACATTACTGACAGCTTTAATACCAGAAGATATCATTGTAAAGAATAACCTTAAAACAAAATAATGGAATAATACGTATTAGAGATGATCTTGTATGAGATAGAGCTGTCAGCAAAGGTCCTTCAAATACTGGCTATCTATATTGGCTCATTAGGCCGAAAAGACATTTGGCCAAAGTATCACTAATAAGTCTAATGATCATTAGGCGAGATCAAATAATACAAATTGCAAAATAGGCCTGGAAGGAACATTTTATAGTTAGAAAAATAAAAAATCTTTTAAGGAGGAATAGACGATTTGGAAATAAAACTCAATAACAGTGTAGCTTAAAAAAAAAAACATTCCTTAAATGTGAAAAAATGTGATTGATAGGTTGGCCGCCAATAAGGTCTGCAAGGATATAACTAGAAAGAACAGCATATAAATTAAAGAAGGGCAAATCTCCTATGGGACCATTCATAAACTATGAGACCGAATTTTGGTCACCATGGTCCTCTTCCCCTCCTCATCGTAGAATTTTAAAAGACAATTACACCGTCTTCGGTCAGAGGCCGCACAGACTGTACATTACTAACATTAGACAATGGACAACACGTATAACACTCAGTGGCCCAGTGGAGTATTTTCTGTTTTGACGAAAAGTTTTCCTCGACCGGAGCGGGAATCGAACCCACACTCCGAGGCATGCGAGATACCTAAACGACTACCGCCGCTAACCGCTCGGCCACGAAGTCCACGATTTGTTCATACAAAAATTTGTAAATTTGTATAGAGCTTAGAATTTGGATAGACCCTCTCCTACTTACATAGTTCATGCACGGCCCCTATACATAAATCTGCAAAGGGCAACATGGCTACCAAACAACTCTGTAACAATATAAGTCGAAAGAACAGCCCAACTTTAAAAGAAGGAAAAACACCAGATGGAATTTATAGAGATTTGTTGCCAATCAACACGGTAACGACGTAACTAGAAAGAACAGCCTATAAATTAAAGAAGGGAAAATCTCATATACAGTAAGCAGCTTTCACTCCCAGTAAACTTTATAAGTGCAGCTAGAAGAACAGCCTTTCATGAAAAGAAAAGCTACAGTTAAAATAGTTAATTTGGTCCAACGATGCTGGATCTACCTTGCTAAATGAACTGAACTGAATATCTAAAATCCAGTCCAGTACTACAATCTTGAAAAAATATTCAGAAAACAATTTTAGGGCTTGATGTTCTGGAAAAAGAAAATCAAAAGAAATCTAGTTGCCAGTTTGGCCGCAAGTCAATTCTGAAAAATTTTATTTGAAAGAACAACCTATTATTCAAAGAAGAACAAATCCGCTATGGAGTTAGTTATTCGTCTGCAAATAAACTACGTAACACTCAAACTCGGAAGAACAGCTTCTGATGAAAAGAAGGAAACTTTTCTATAAAGAAATTAACAGTTTGGTTACCAAACAACTCTACAATAGTACACGTTTGGAAACTGCAAACTCAAAAGAACAGCCTATTTTCAAAAGAAGGCAAATATTTGAAGGAGTGTAGTTTGATAACCAGCACAATCGTTTGCTACCAGTTTACAATCGTGATTGAGGCCAACCAACTTTAAAAAGAAGGGAAAATGTCAGTTTGAAATACTTGTAATTTTTATAGCCATAGCTATAAGTTCAAAAGAGCAGCTAGTTTAAAATATGGAAAATTTGTCTTTACTTGTCTTCTTAATTTCATTGCGTTTGCTGCTTTCGTTTTCACGAACCTTACTTTTGCATGAAGCACAACATACGGAAACCTAAGGGAAACGAAACCTATCTTATCTCAAACAATGTGCTCCCATTGTCATGCTATCTAAACTATTTGATTTGTGTTTTATTTTTATATTTTTTTACTCGTTACAAATAGAAAACGGAAAAAACGGTACCTAAACCGTCTGTTTAAGAATAGAATTAACATAGGGGCATAGGATGGAGAAGAGTATTCATACCTACACTAGTTACTGATTACCCTTTTCTAACTTATAACCACATTCATTAACTTCTATTCGGTCACCCCTTTTGTGGTGATCTCCTGAACGATTCGGGGTAATGGCCCTTTCGGGGTAATGACTTTCGGGGTAATGGCTTTCGGGGTAATGACCCATTCGGGGTAATGGCTTTCGGGGTAGTGGCCTATTCGAGGTAATGGCATTCGGGGTAGTGGCGTTCGGGGTAATGGGGTGGAGCCATGCTGCACACATAAGGTACACCGGGCAAGTTGAAACACGAAGTTTTAAAATAGATTTCAATACAATTTGGAAATTTAGCCTTCGCTAAAAGATGGTTTGAATCAAAAACTATGTGTTATGGCGATTGAATTGTTTATCATCATTAGAAAACATCATGTTAACCCGCTGTTTCATCTTCTCCCACCCGTTTCAACTTGCCCCGGTGTACCTTACTGATTACTTATATGCTGCTTACCTTTGCGAGGAAACTGTGCGGGTGGAGAGTTGATTGCTAACGATCGTGGAAATTGGGCTTCAAAACTGTTGTGATGCTGGTTGATGCCCTTGTACTTTGTGTTGCTTAATTTTGTTTGTACAATTATATTATGTTTTCATTTTAACTAATTACAAAAATCGGCTCTATCCTACTCGTATCAAGTCTTTCGATAACATTTCTGTGTACATTAAAAAAGCGAAAAATAAATAAGATTTAACCAGCAAAAGGGGGTAGTCAAATTAGTGCCTCTTGGGTGATTAATACTGTGGACGGACTGACGCAGTTGCGACTAGGAACACTTTAGAATAAGTAGGTCTCTAAACTGTCATTTCGAATCGCTCCCTCTGCGCACGAAACGATCTTAAGTATCGAATTGTTCAGGAGGTAACTCGCTGGTCCTTTTCCCAAAGAGGCACCCAGACTACCCGGGTGGTCCGACCGTTCCGGTTGGATATATATTGCACTGGGCAGTCGTAATGGTTCTAGCGATAGAAATGGTACGTTGCGTTGTAGTTTTGAGGAATAAATCCACAACTAGAAACAATAGTAAGGTTCTGACAAGGCGCTAACCACAAACTATGTAGATGTAGAATCAATGTTGATCATCACATCCCTCCGTAGAGGGAGGTAGACTTCTGACCATACTAAAGTTTGGAAAATTGTTTGGACCGTAGAGTTTGGTCAGTATCTCCACTCCTCTTTAGCGTCTACGTAGCTTATGAACGGACTCCAAGTAGCTTTATGCATTGTTCGCTGAAACTATTATGTGATTTTTTATCCAAATGAAGTGTACAAGAGCGAAACAGCAACACAGATTCGGATACTGATGTTTTCTGTGATTCCAAAACAAAATGTTCCCATTGTTCAAGTTCAACAGTGTTTCTCAAACTATAAATCACATCCCATTAGGTATTGATCGATTACCCTACAATTACCCGAGATTTGGGCCCGCAAAAATCCAAAGTGCCGAGTTTCATGAAAAAAAAAACAGTTTTACTTCATGGTAAAGACCGCTTCTTGGTGCAACACATGTTTAATTTGTAAGGGTATGCGCTATGTGATTTTTTCAAAGCGATACGAAACGAAACGGAATTCAAACAATTTCGTGAGATCGAAACAAAACTGGCATTCACTCGGAATTGTTTTAAACAAAATGATGTTTTCGATTACTTTTCACAGAATTATGAAGATAAGGCCTTCTTGCACAAATTTGTATTGTGAGCTTACATTATTCCAAATATATTAAATAAACAATATGATTCACTTCCGCGTTCCCCATACATTGAATTGGCGAACAGCTTACAGCACCATCTAGCGTCAAACATGGCAATCAACCTTAAATTAAACCACATATTTGCTAAATATGTATAACCGTGTCTCCATGACATTTCCTTTTGTTATGGTCGTCAAGCATATTTAGGGATATACAAGATTCAATTTGCACAAAAAAAATTATGATATTGGACAAAGCAAATATTAGGTTTATATTTTGTAACTGTCGTATATCAGTGATAGAACATGTGCAATTTGACGTTTCGCAATTATCATTTTTTTTTCCAGAAGCATATTTGTTTTGGAAGTACCGAGAAGTGAAATATTTTGGTGAAATAGGGTTTTTTAATTTCGAAAAATTCAATGATTTTATATTTTTAAAAACGAAAGAGCACCTTTTTCTGAGCCACTATGATTTTTTTTTTCAGATTCTTAGAACTTTATTTTGATACCTAAATTAATTTTCAAAGAGATTTTTTCAAAACACCTTTTGACAGCTGGGCAACTGTTTGACAGCTCCGCCCAGTACAAAATCCGACGAGGGGTGATTCATCAAATCGCTCCCATACAAACTTTAAATTTATTTTTAAATGGGTTCCCGGGCACCAAAATTCATGAAAATTTGGATTTCGGCTCAGTTTGACATGCAGATTCAGAATATGGAATTATCTCAACACCGTTAAAGAAGCCAATTGCTATGGCTAATAGGGATACTTGTTGATTCATTTTGATTTAAAGTATATTGTGTGCAAAAACTATTGCGCAAAGAATATGATTTGTTTATTTGAACCCTAAACATTTTGATGTTATTTATCGATAACTGAAGAGATTATTGACATCCCTAGTTCATTAATGTTGACAGCGTGTGTATTTCTGAAGGGCATACGTTTTTTAGAGTGTAATAGTTGCCACGTTCGTCACAAGCGGCGCCACAAGCACAGGATAAAGGGTCGAAAAAGGGTGAAATAGCTGGAAGTGAGTTATATTATTAATATAGTATATTTGATTATTCCCTCAATAATTTGATTGATTCTTAAAAAAACCTTATATGGAATGTTTAGAATAAAGTAAATTCGGCTTGTTGTTCTATGCGAAATTCAATTTTGACGTAGCCTGGGTGTTGCCGGTTTCGTCAGTGTGTCAGTTAGCGGCGTCAGTCATTTAGGTGTTTCCACTAGGTGTTACCCGTTGTCTAGCGTTAGTAGTGCACAGTCTGTAAGAGAACGATGGTTCCAGATATACATTATATTCAATTTGAGACATTTTGCTTACATAACCGGAAACGTAAAGCATATAGGGTACGAGTCCCATCAGTAATCTCACGCTCCCATATTCATCCTATTCAAAAACAAGCGAATACGGCACTGATTGATTTCGTTCTTATTGTTTTCATGCGTGCTCACTTCCAACAAAAAATACAAAAATGAGAAACAAAACAAACAGTGATTCAATCCTTTGTTTTTCGAAGGAGTCATATGCTTAATAAGGGAGCCAATACCCTCATACCGAAGTATTCACCAGATATGTAGCAATCACATTCTGTCGAATGTCCTGAAAAAAACCTGGGAAAGTATTTGTTCAAGTTTGCTAATACGTTTCTAATAATGCCTTCGGAAAAAATGATTCAAGGTTTCGGAAATATTTCAAATATTTTTGAGGATATCCAGGAAATCCAGGATACCCAGGAAAATGGTTTAGAAATGGTTGAGAATGTAGAAGAAATGTTTGTACAATTTCTTAGAAAATACGGTACGGTTTCCGAACCAATGCTTGTAGAAATTTTCAAAGTTTAATGAATGTATTACGATACAATCCATCAACAATGTTCTTGTACCGAATGTAATAAGCAGATTGTTAGGGCGGAATCAAAAGGTACAAACTGATTACATACATTCGAACATCAACTCAAAAAATCGACTGCTTCTGCAGACTTGAATTTCTAAAACCATTTACAAATATCTATTTTTATGCATACTTGAAAAAAATGTGGCTAATCTAATATTACCAGACGTTATCATGGGGCAAATTGGTTCAATATGTTGATAACTTCTAGCATTGAAACGTCGTTTTTGGAATTGAGTATATAAATTTGCTGAACACCTGGTGGAGTCATCACATGTTGTATGACATTTTACGTGAAATATTTTACAACATTCGTTGTATGTTTTTTAGAAGTGTGCTTAAGCTTGCTGTCATACACACTTAATTTGAAATACCGTGTTTGGTAAGTTTTGACGAAAATATAACAGCTGAAAACAGATATACTGCATTGTTTAGCTTTTGCACCCGGTTTTGACAGTTGGTGTACTGAGCCTCAGTAAAACCGATTACCGAAACTTCCAAAATAGTTCTGCTGTTCTATTTTCGCCAAATAAGTGCTGAACAGGTAATTCAGGATTGAGTGTGTGCGTATACCTAAAGATCTTTATGGATTGATCAGTTTGTAGGAATTCATTCATGTTTTTTTTTTACAAGAAGTAGAAACTGATCCTTCAATATCTCCACCAAATATAAAAAAAAATCAAATAATTTGGCGAAACAAAAAGTATATTTAATCGTCATATATGAGTTCTCTCATGAATTTATTCGAGATTTTCATAAATTCACCAGTAGTTTATTAACCTTAGTAAGGTCTTGGGGTCTTTTTTGACCTTTTCCGAATTTCAATTCGCTATAGCTTTTGTTTCGAAAGGCCTAGAAATCTGAAATTTTCAGACAATTATTTTTTTGTGGAAAACTATCATTTCCATTCATCCAAAACATTGGACGACCCCTAGGGGAGCTCCCATAAAAAAAGTTACAAATAAGACCCTGGGGTCATTTTTGACCCCAAACTTTGAACGGCTCTCAAAAATCAGTGGCTGGGCCGATTTTGATTTTCTTTGGCCCAAATGAAAGCCACACATGTCTAGTTTTCAAAACCCCCGGAGAGTTCCGGATTTGGTCACTGTGGCCACCGGGAACCTGCTTCAATTGAAAAATGCCGCTTTAGAGACCCTAACTTTGGCAAGCTATAACTTTGCAACCGAACAAGTAATCAGGACCGTTCAAGAATCGTTGGAAAAGTATTCACGTGGACTTTGATTAAAGACATTAATATTGACTAATTCATAAGAACCGGTTCCGGAAATCCGGAACATCCGGAAAGTAATGTTTTTCACGATAATGTGCTAGAAAGCACATTCATATTGTTTACAGGATAGAAGTTTTTGCATCAAACTTCTTTAGGCCGTAATACAATCTGTCGAGAACTATTTCTATATGTTTCTGGTTATGTCCCGTCCTTCTGGAACCGGTTCCAGGGATCCCACAAGATGGCCAACGAGTTGACTGTAATGAAATTGAACGGTTTTCCGCGCCAAACACATCTGCGTTGGTTAACTCATGATGAAATCTCAATAATTTTACATGCTCCATATTGTTGTGATATGTAAAAATATTGTTGGACATTGTGGTCTTATGTGGCCACCGGAGTGACCACCGGAGAAACCCGTATTGAGGGACTTCCATGTTTTTGCAACAAAGATAGGCATTCGACGGCTCTAACTTCATGATTTTTCATGGCCATGTGGCTTCTGGCATTAAATAGAAGAATTGACCATTCTGGTCTGTTTTGGCCACCGGAGTGACCACCGGAGAAATCCGTATTGAGGGAGTTTCATGTTTTTGCAACAAAGATGGGCATTCGACGGTTCTAACTTCAAGATTTTTCATGGCCATGTAGGTTCTGGCATTGAAAAGAAGAATTAACCATTCTGGTCTGTTTTGGCCACCGGAGTGACCACCGGAGAAACCCGTATTGAGGGAGTTTCATGTTTTTGCAACAAAAGTAGGCATTCGACGGCTCTAACTTCATGTTTTTTCATGGCCATGTGGCTTCTGGCATTAAATAGAAGAATTGACCATTCTGGTCTGTTTTGGCCACCGGAGTGACCACCGGGGAAACCCGTATTGAGGGAGTTCCATGTTTTTGCAACAATGATTGGCATTCGAAGGCTCTAACTTCAAGATTTTTCATGGACATGTTGCTTCTGGTATTAAATAGAACAATTGAATATTCTGGTTCGCTTTGGCCACCGGAGTGACCACCGGTGAAACCCGTATTGAGGGACTTCCATGTTTTTGCAACAAAGATAGGCATTCGACGGCTCTAACTTCATGATTTTTCATGGCCATGTGGCTTCTGGCATTAAATAGAAGAATTGACCATTCTGGTCTGTTTTGGCCCCCGGAGTGACCACCGGAGAAATCCGTATTGAGGGAGTTTCATGTTTTTGCAACAAATATAGGCATTCGACGGCTCTAACTTCATGATTTTTCATGGCCATGTGGCTTCTGGCATTAAAAAGAAGAATTCTCGGATACTTTTTCAAAACGACGTATCAACATAGGATTTGCGTGTATTTTACGTCGTTTTGAGAAAGTATCCGAGAATTGATCATTCTGGTCCGTTTTGGCACTGGCTCGATCCACGCGACGACGACGACGACGACGACGACGACGACGACGACAAGTGATGATGAATTAACGACAGTTTGGTTTGGGGGAGACCACGCCAAGTAGTTGGAACGAAACGAGGATAATGATCGAGCATATGATGATGAGGATCAACAACGGGGCGCAAGAAATTTTTTAGGGGTTACCAATCGTGATGTTGTCAGAGGCGTAGCTGGATGTTCATCATACGTTATTTATTTATCGGCGCAAATATTGTGTATACGACAGTTGTGGAAATTTTACTATACTGTTGTTGAAAGCTTTATTGAATTCAGGCTCTGATTCATTTGACGGACTTTGTGGTTTAATGTTTAATGTTCCTGATTACTCCTGGGCACTGGGTTTTATCCCTGGCCCTGGCCAGTCTCTTTCAACGTATTTTATAACTTTGTATATACAGTCGAGACTCTTATAAGATCACAGGTCGGGGGGCGCAATAGGAATCCGCTTAATAGGAGACTAAAGGCTTATGGGTTTTCGGCCTTTTGGGGGTATGGCCTATTATCTCGGGTGTGTTAAGAGTTAGCGCAATACTTTCTTCGGCAAAGTTTTAGGGCTTGATAAGATCTACCATTTAGAACTTTGGTTCATAGGATTAGTTGGCAACTTGGCCGCTAGAGGGTCCATCAACAGTTTGATGTTAAATTGCACTACAGAAACCATATCAGGTGCTTGACGTTACGATATGCGACATCTCAAGACCCTGATAATTTGGAAGGATAGTGTCTTCGGGAAAGTTGTTGGGTACGCCAATAACTTACTGACGATGAGTTGCGAAGTTCAAAATTCCTCCACTGGGCGGCGCTAGTGAATATGCAAATTTTAGAAATTTCATAGCTCAGAATCCTGATAACTTACGAAGTTGGTGTCTTCAGCAAAGTTGATCAGTATGACATAAACTTACATAAAAATAAACACTTGTTTCGCAATTCTGCCACTAGGCGGCGCTAGTGAACATGCAAATTTTAGAAAACTTATAGCTCAGAATCCTGATAACTTAGAAAGTTGATGTCTTCGGCAAAGTTGAGCAGTATGACATAAACTTACATAAAAATAAACACATATTTCAAAATTCTGCCACTAGGTGGCGTTTACCGGGTTTTTCGTCTTTTTCCGACTTTTTTGGAGTTTTTCGGCTTGGCAAAACTAGTGTCGCTCCCTCCGATAACTTATAAGGTTGGTGTCTTTGGAAAAGTTAATCAGTATGTCATAAACTTTCATAACAATAAACACTTGTTTCGCAATTCTGCCACTAGGCGAAGCTAGTGACCATGCAAATTTTAGAAATCTCATAGCTCAGAATCCTGATAACTTAGAAAGTTGGTGTCTTCGGCAAAGTTGAACAGTATGACATAAACTAATATAAAAATAAACACTTGTTTCGCAATTCTGCCGCTAGGCGGCGCTAGTGAACATGTAAATTTTAGAAAATTCATAGCTCAGAATCCTGATCACTTAGAAAGATGGTGTTTTCGGCAAAGTTGATCAGTATGACATAAACTTACATAAAAATAAACACTTGTTTCGCAATTCTGCCATTAGGCGAAGCTAGTGACCATGCAAATTTTAGAAATCTCATAGCTCAGAATCCTGATAACTTAGAAAGTTGGTGTCTTCGGCAAAGTTGAACAGTATGACATAAACTTATATAAAAATAAACACTTGTTTCGCAATTCTGCCGCTAGGCGGCGCTAGTGAACATGTAAATTTTAGAAAACTCATAGCTCAGAATCCTGATCACTTAAAAAGATGGTGTCTTCGGCAAAGTTGATCAGTATGACATAAACTTACATAAAAATAAACACTTGTTTCAAAATTCTGCCACTAGGCGGCCTTTACCGGTTTTTTTCGACTTTTTTTGAAGTTTTTCGGCTCAGCAAAACTAGTGTCGCTCCCCCCGATAACTAAGAAAGTTGGTGTCTTCAGCAAAATTGACCAGTATGACATAGACTTACATAAAAGGGAAACCTTGTTTCGCAATTCTGCCATTAGGTGGCGCTAGTGAACTTGCAAATTTTAGAAATTGTATAGCTCAGAATCCTAATAACTTAGGAAGATGGTGTCTTCGGCAAAGTTGATCAGTATGACATAGACTTGCACAAAATGGAACACTTGTGTCAGAATTCTGCCTCTACGTGGCACCAGTAAACACGCAAATTTTAAAAATCTCATAGCTCAGAATTCTGCAATCTTGGAGAGACTGTATTCTTCATTGATGAGATACTTGGTTTGAAATTCTGCCCCTGGGCAGCATGCACATTTTATTAATTGTATACCTTGATGTCAGTCGGACTCGAAAAGAATCCTCCGTGGAACTTTTAAGAGTATGCCAGTTGAAACTACTAGACGAATTAATTTAATTAAAAAAAATTACAGAATTGCGAAATGTTCATAAAAACTCACTAAATGGATAATATTTGTGACTGAATTCCTCGATTGCAGAACTTGATAATTCCCTAATTCAAGTGAAACATTGTTTGTCTTCCTCAAGAAAGCCCTTCTCCTACCAACTAAGATAACTTTTCATTCTGAAAAAGCTGACTTCATGTAAGTATAAGAAAATAGAGCCAGCAAGAAAGGAGAAAGCATATCAAGTACTAACAAATAATGTGGACATATCTAAAAAGATAATGAAAAGAAACGATGTGATTTTCAAGAACAGTGAACATAGACGACCAAAACGTTGAGTGGTGTTAACCAAAATATACGATGAAAGGTTTGTTTGCGAACCGAAGTAAAACTATCCTCAATCCTCGAACTAACTATATTACCATTGACTAGAGGGTCTTGCCCGGGATTTCCCGGGACAAAAATCCCGGGATATCCCGGGATCTGAAAAATCCCGAATCCCGGGATATTTTTCAGAAATTCCCGGGATTTCCCGAAAATAAAAAATTACAATACTAAAACAAATCTTTTGCCTTTGAAATCTTCTTTTTGTCAATGTTTCATTTTTTCCATCCAATTCTACGCTATCTGTCAGGTATAGTTTATTTCTACTTAAATCAAGTTTAGATGAAAGTCCAACTAATTAAACCAAAGAATTGTGGCTGAATTTATGTCATTCATTTTTCATTTTTTTTTACTTATTCGTTTAGCCTTCCAACTGGGGCGCCACATGGGCATAACTGAGCCGAAATCTTTTGTTTTTACATTGATTTTACTTTTGACAATTTATTACTGCCTTTCCATTTTTCACTTATGTGGCGTTACATTACAATTATAATCAAACTGAATCAACAGACAGGATATCGGAATGTGAAATAAAATGATTTATTTTAAGCTAGATTGTTCTGGTAGTATTCTTGGAATTTATGGCAATGTTCAACATTTTTACAATATGTGAAATATGTAAACTGTTGCAAATATTCTTAGATGTTTCTGGAGTTATCCCTTAAGAATACTGTGTTGTTATATAATATTCAACAGCCCTGATCAATTGCTTGCACATTTACGTTTGAATTATGAGGAAAAATCGCAGAATTTTCAAAAGAAAACGGATAAACAATCCCTAACCTCTGCAGGACTTTGACAATCTTTAAAATATTTGTTGACGATTTCGTAAAGATATTCGTTGAGACATTTTGTTGTTAAGTCCAGGCGAAATTTTCTGCGGAGCTCATTTCAACAATCACTAGAGATAATACAAGTGATAATTTTGACAAAATTTCTAAGAGAAATCAGTAATTTATTTACAAGAAGGAACAGCACACCGTTCTTAGATCTTCAGCAGAAATTTCTGTGATGATTTATGGCGAAAAACAGAGCGATATCGAATTGCAAAACAAAAAAAAAAGCGAATCGTACAATAAAATCGAAGAATATAATTTAATACCTTGTCATCCTGCCAAATAAATAAAAAAAAAGATCAATGGACTTTCGGGATAGAAATGTTGAAATGGAAATCATAAATAAATTTTCGAAAGAATTTTATAAGGATTTTTTTTGAAGATATTCATATCAGTTTAACAAGAAGTTTGTTGAGAGGGTCTGTCTTGAATTATTCAGGATTTTTTTTCACAGTTTCTTCAATGTATTTCACCAAAAAAACTAATCGAAATTCTGAAATGTTAACATGAATGTATTGTATATCCACATATAATTGAAATAGTCACACATTTTCTTAGAGAAAAAAAAACATAATGCGGACAAATAATATCTTGAGAAATTGCCGTTTGAAATTTTCAAATCACCATTCTAACACTGCCATTTTAATTCCCTCATAAAATTCTCAAACAGAATTCATTCACGTCTCAGGGTGAATTATAAGGGATAACTCTAGAAATATCATCAAGTTCTGTCAAAAAATTCCTTCGGATAAGTAAGGCAGAAGTTAACCTATAGCCCAAGTTAACCTATTGCGGAAGACGATGAACTTTATTTGAAATTTTTTAAATACCTTTGAATGTCTCCAACTGCCCTCACACAATCAAATGTCTATGAAATATGTATTTTCTTTCAAATATAATGGTTTAGTTGATCAAATTTAATTAAAAGTGCTTAAGAAATCGTTCCATTAACTTTTTCATCGTTTTTTAGAAAACTTAGATTTTTCCCGGGATCCCGGGAAATCCCGAGATATGGAAAATAAAAATCCCGAATCCCGGGATTTTTTTTCAGTCCGGGAAACAAGACCCTCTACCATTGACAGTGCAGTATCAGACTACAAGAATCGCAGTATATTTTTACATGAATTGCCTCTACTACAGAATAACCTTGTTGAACAATAAGAATAACAACTGAGCATAAAGATAATATGTCGCGTGTTGAAGCATGAAAATTGAGCCGTCGAAATACTGCTTCTGGTGATAAATCTAGATAATATGAGCGTTTAAAAATAAACATAGGAATTCCCTAGTATGTGTTTCTCCAGGTGGTCACTCCGATGGCCAAAGACCAGAATAGTCAAAATAGTACACAATCATGGAGTTATAGCCGTCGAATGCCCATCTTTGTTGCAAAAACATGGAAGTCCCTCAATGCGATTTTTTCCGGTGGTCACTCCGGTGACCAAAACGGACCAGAATGGTCAATTCTTCTTTTTAATGCCAGAAGCCAAATGGCCATGAAAAATCATGAAGTTAGAGCCGTCGAATGTCTATATTTGTTGCAAAAACATGAAACTCCCTCAATTGGGATTTCACCAGTGGTCACTCCGGTAGCCAAAACAGACCAGAATGGTCAATTCTTCTATTTAATGCCAGAACCTACATGGCCATGAAAAAAACATGAAGTTAAAACCGTCGAATGCCTATCTTTGTTGCAAAAACATGGAAGTCCCTCAATACGGGTTTCTCCGGTGGTCACTCCGGTGGCCAAAACAGACTTTTGTGGTCAATTCTTCTTTTCAATGCCAGAAGCCACATGGCCATGAAAAATCATGAAGTTAGAGCCGTCGAATGCCTACCTTTGTTGCAAAAACATGAAACTCCCTCAATACGGGTTTCTCCGGTGGTCACTCCGGTAAACAGACCAGAATGGTCAATTCTTCTTTTCAATGCCAGAACCTACATGGCCATGAAAAATCTTGAAGTTAGAACCGTCGAATGCCCATCTTTGTTGCAAAAACATGAAACTCCCTCAATACGGATTTCTCCGGTGGTCACTCCGGTGGCCAAAACAGACCAGAATGGTCAATTCTTCTATTTAATGCCAGAAGCCACATGGCCATGAAAAATCATGAAGTTAGAGCCGTCGAATGCCTATCTTTGTTGCAAAAACATGGAAGTCCCTCAATACGGGTTTCTCCGGTGGTCACTCCGGTGGCCACATAAGACCACAATGTCCAACAATATTTTTACATATCACAACAATATGGAGCATGTAAAATTAATGAGATTTCATCATGAGTTAACCAACGCAGATGTGTTTGGCGCGGAAAACCGTTCAATTTCGTTGCAGTCAACTCGTTGGCCATCTTGTGGGATCCCTGGAACCGGTTCCAGAAGGACGGGACATAACCAGAAACATACAGAAATAGTTCTCGACAGATTGTATTATGGCCTAAAGAAGTTTGATGCAAAAACTTCTATCCTGTAAATAATATGAATGTGCTTTCTAGCACATTATCGTGAAAAACATTACTTTCCGGATGTTCCGGATTTCCGGAACCGGTTCTTAAGAATTAGTCAATATTAATGTCTTTAATCAAAGTCCACGTGAATACCTTTCCAACGATTCTTGAACGACCCTGATTACTTGTTCGGTTGCAAAGTTATAGCTTGCCAAAGTTAGGGTCTCTAAAGCGGCATTTTTCAATTGAAGCAGGTTCCCGGTGGCCACAGTGACCAAATCCGGAACTCTCCGGGGGTTTTGAAAACTAGACATGTGTGGCTTTCATTTGGGCCAAAGAAAATCAAAATCGGCCCAGCCACTGATTTTTGAGAGCCGTTCAAAGTTTGGGGTCAAAAATGACCCCAGGGTCTTATTTGTAACTTTTTTTATGGGAGCTCCCCTAGGGGTCGTCCAATGTTTTGGATGAATGGAAATGATAGTTTTCCACAAAAAAATAATTGTCTGAAAATTTCAGATTTCTAGGCCTTTCGAAACAAAAGCTATAGCGAATTGAAATTCGGAAAAGGTCAAAAAAGACCCCAAGACCTTACTAAGGTTAAATAGAAGAATTGACCATTCTGGTCTGTTTTGGCTACCGGAGTGACCACTGGTGAAATCCCAATTGAGGGAGTTTCATGTTTTTGCAACAAATATAGACATTCGACGGCTCTAACTTCATGATTTTTCATGGCCATTTGGCTTCTGGCATTAAAAAGAAGAATTGACCATTCTGGTCCGTTTTGGTCACCGGAGTGACCACCGGAAAAAATCGCATTGAGGGACTTCCATGTTTTTGCAACAAAGATGGGCATTCGACGGCTATAACTCCATGATTGTGTACTATTTTGACTATTCTGGTCTTTGGCCATCGGAGTGACCACCTGGAGAAACACATACTAGGGAATTCCTATGTTTATTTTTAAACGCTCATATTATCTAGATTTATCACCAGAAGCAGTATTTCGACGGCTCAATTTTCATGCTTCAACACGCGACATATTATCTTTATGCTCAGTTGTTATTCTTATTGTTCAACAAGGTTATTCTGTAGTAGAGGCAATTCATGTAAAAATATACTGCGATTCTTGTAGTCTGATACTGCACTGTCAATGGTAGAGGGTCTTGTTTCCCGGACTGAAAAAAAATCCCGGGATTCGGGATTTTTATTTTCCATATCTCGGGATTTCCCGGGATCCCGGGAAAAATCTAAGTTTTCTAAAAAACGATGAAAAAGTTAATGGAACGATTTCTTAAGCACTTTTAATTAAATTTGATCAACTAAACCATTATATTTGAAAGAAAATACATATTTCATAGACATTTGATTGTGTGAGGGCAGTTGGAGACATTCAAAGGTATTTAAAAAATTTCAAATAAAGTTCATCGTCTTCCGCAATAGGTTAACTTGGGCTATAGGTTAACTTCTGCCTTACTTATCCGAAGGAATTTTTTGACAGAACTTGATGATATTTCTAGAGTTATCCCTTATAATTCACCCTGAGACGTGAATGAATTCTGTTTGAGAATTTTATGAGGGAATTAAAATGGCAGTGTTAGAATGGTGATTTGAAAATTTCAAACGGCAATTTCTCAAGATATTATTTGTCCGCATTATGTTTTTTTTTCTCTAAGAAAATGTGTGACTATTTCAATTATATGTGGATATACAATACATTCATGTTAACATTTCAGAATTTCGATTAGTTTTTTTGGTGAAATACATTGAAGAAACTGTGAAAAAAAATCCTGAATAATTCAAGACAGACCCTCTCAACAAACTTCTTGTTAAACTGATATGAATATCTTCAAAAAAAATCCTTATAAAATTCTTTCGAAAATTTATTTATGATTTCCATTTCAACATTTCTATCCCGAAAGTCCATTGATCTTTTTTTTTATTTATTTGGCAGGATGACAAGGTATTAAATTATATTCTTCGATTTTATTGTACGATTCGCTTTTTTTTTTGTTTTGCAATTCGATATCGCTCTGTTTTTCGCCATAAATCATCACAGAAATTTCTGCTGAAGATCTAAGAACGGTGTGCTGTTCCTTCTTGTAAATAAATTACTGATTTCTCTTAGAAATTTTGTCAAAATTATCACTTGTATTATCTCTAGTGATTGTTGAAATGAGCTCCGCAGAAAATTTCGCCTGGACTTAACAACAAAATGTCTCAACGAATATCTTTACGAAATCGTCAACAAATATTTTAAAGATTGTCAAAGTCCTGCAGAGGTTAGGGATTGTTTATCCGTTTTCTTTTGAAAATTCTGCGATTTTTCCTCATAATTCAAACGTAAATGTGCAAGCAATTGATCAGGGCTGTTGAATATTATATAACAACACAGTATTCTTAAGGGATAACTCCAGAAACATCTAAGAATATTTGCAACAGTTTACATATTTCACATATTGTAAAAATGTTGAACATTGCCATAAATTCCAAGAATACTACCAGAACAATCTAGCTTAAAATAAATCATTTTATTTCACATTCCGATATCCTGTCTGTTGATTCAGTTTGATTATAATTGTAATGTAACGCCACATAAGTGAAAAATGGAAAGGCAGTAATAAATTGTCAAAAGTAAAATCAATGTAAAAACAAAAGATTTCGGCTCAGTTATGCCCATGTGGCGCCCCAGTTGGAAGGCTAAACGAATAAGTAAAAAAAAATGAAAAATGAATGACATAAATTCAGCCACAATTCTTTGGTTTAATTAGTTGGACTTTCATCTAAACTTGATTTAAGTAGAAATAAACTATACCTGACAGATAGCGTAGAATTGGATGGAAAAAATGAAACATTGACAAAAAGAAGATTTCAAAGGCAAAAGATTTGTTTTAGTATTGTAATTTTTTATTTTCGGGAAATCCCGGGAATTTCTGAAAAATATCCCGGGATTCGGGATTTTTCAGATCCCGGGATATCCCGGGATTTTTGTCCCGGGAAATCCCGGGCAAGACCCTCTAGTCAATGGTAATATAGTTAGTTCGAGGATTGAGGATAGTTTTACTTCGGTTCGCAAACAAACCTTTCATCGTATATTTTGGTTAACACCACTCAACGTTTTGGTCGTCTATGTTCACTGTTCTTGAAAATCACATCGTTTCTTTTCATTATCTTTTTAGATATGTCCACATTATTTGTTAGTACTTGATATGCTTTCTCCTTTCTTGCTGGCTCTATTTTCTTATACTTACATGAAGTCAGCTTTTTCAGAATGAAAAGTTATCTTAGTTGGTAGGAGAAGGGCTTTCTTGAGGAAGACAAACAATGTTTCACTTGAATTAGGGAATTATCAAGTTCTGCAATCGAGGAATTCAGTCACAAATATTATCCATTTAGTGAGTTTTTATGAACATTTCGCAATTCTGTAATTTTTTTTAATTAAATTAATTCGTCTAGTAGTTTCAACTGGCATACTCTTAAAAGTTCCACGGAGGATTCTTTTCGAGTCCGACTGACATCAAGGTATACAATTAATAAAATGTGCATGCTGCCCAGGGGCAGAATTTCAAACCAAGTATCTCATCAATGAAGAATACAGTCTCTCCAAGATTGCAGAATTCTGAGCTATGAGATTTTTAAAATTTGCGTGTTTACTGGTGCCACGTAGAGGCAGAATTCTGACACAAGTGTTCCATTTTGTGCAAGTCTATGTCATACTGATCAACTTTGCCGAAGACACCATCTTCCTAAGTTATTAGGATTCTGAGCTATACAATTTCTAAAATTTGCAAGTTCACTAGCGCCACCTAATGGCAGAATTGCGAAACAAGGTTTCCCTTTTATGTAAGTCTATGTCATACTGGTCAATTTTGCTGAAGACACCAACTTTCTTAGTTATCGGGGGGAGCGACACTAGTTTTGCTGAGCCGAAAAACTTCAAAAAAAGTCGAAAAAAACCGGTAAAGGCCGCCTAGTGGCAGAATTTTGAAACAAGTGTTTATTTTTATGTAAGTTTATGTCATACTGATCAACTTTGCCGAAGACACCATCTTTTTAAGTGATCAGGATTCTGAGCTATGAGTTTTCTAAAATTTACATGTTCACTAGCGCCGCCTAGCGGCAGAATTGCGAAACAAGTGTTTATTTTTATATAAGTTTATGTCATACTGTTCAACTTTGCCGAAGACACCAACTTTCTAAGTTATCAGGATTCTGAGCTATGAGATTTCTAAAATTTGCATGGTCACTAGCTTCGCCTAATGGCAGAATTGCGAAACAAGTGTTTATTTTTATGTAAGTTTATGTCATACTGATCAACTTTGCCGAAAACACCATCTTTCTAAGTGATCAGGATTCTGAGCTATGAATTTTCTAAAATTTACATGTTCACTAGCGCCGCCTAGCGGCAGAATTGCGAAACAAGTGTTTATTTTTATATTAGTTTATGTCATACTGTTCAACTTTGCCGAAGACACCAACTTTCTAAGTTATCAGGATTCTGAGCTATGAGATTTCTAAAATTTGCATGGTCACTAGCTTCGCCTAGTGGCAGAATTGCGAAACAAGTGTTTATTGTTATGAAAGTTTATGACATACTGATTAACTTTTCCAAAGACACCAACCTTATAAGTTATCGGAGGGAGCGACACTAGTTTTGCCAAGCCGAAAAACTCCAAAAAAGTCGGAAAAAGACGAAAAACCCGGTAAACGCCACCTAGTGGCAGAATTTTGAAATATGTGTTTATTTTTATGTAAGTTTATGTCATACTGCTCAACTTTGCCGAAGACATCAACTTTCTAAGTTATCAGGATTCTGAGCTATAAGTTTTCTAAAATTTGCATGTTCACTAGCGCCGCCTAGTGGCAGAATTGCGAAACAAGTGTTTATTTTTATGTAAGTTTATGTCATACTGATCAACTTTGCTGAAGACACCAACTTCGTAAGTTATCAGGATTCTGAGCTATGAAATTTCTAAAATTTGCATATTCACTAGCGCCGCCCAGTGGAGGAATTTTGAACTTCGCAACTCATCGTCAGTAAGTTATTGGCGTACCCAACAACTTTCCCGAAGACACTATCCTTCCAAATTATCAGGGTCTTGAGATGTCGCATATCGTAACGTCAAGCACCTGATATGGTTTCTGTAGTGCAATTTAACATCAAACTGTTGATGGACCCTCTAGCGGCCAAGTTGCCAACTAATCCTATGAACCAAAGTTCTAAATGGTAGATCTTATCAAGCCCTAAAACTTTGCCGAAGAAAGTATTGCGCTAACTCTTAACACACCCGAGATAATAGGCCATACCCCCAAAAGGCCGAAAACCCATAAGCCTTTAGTCTCCTATTAAGCGGATTCCTATTGCGCCCCCCGACCTGTGATCTTATAAGAGTCTCGACTGTATATACAAAGTTATAAAATACGTTGAAAGAGACTGGCCAGGGCCAGGGATAAAACCCAGTGCCCAGGAGTAATCAGGAACATTAAACATTAAACCACAAAGTCCGTCAAATGAATCAGAGCCTGAATTCAATAAAGCTTTCAACAACAGTATAGTAAAATTTCCACAACTGTCGTATACACAATATTTGCGCCGATAAATAAATAACGTATGATGAACATCCAGCTACGCCTCTGACAACATCACGATTGGTAACCCCTAAAAAATTTCTTGCGCCCCGTTGTTGATCCTCATCATCATATGCTCGATCATTATCCTCGTTTCGTTCCAACTACTTGGCGTGGTCTCCCCCAAACCAAACTGTCGTTAATTCATCATCACTTGTCGTCGTCGTCGTCGTCGTCGTCGTCGTCGTCGTCGCGTGGATCGAGCCAGTGCCAAAACGGACCAGAATGATCAATTCTCGGATACTTTCTCAAAACGACGTAAAATACACGCAAATCCTATGTTGATACGTCGTTTTGAAAAAGTATCCGAGAATTCTTCTTTTTAATGCCAGAAGCCACATGGCCATGAAAAATCATGAAGTTAGAGCCGTCGAATGCCTATATTTGTTGCAAAAACATGAAACTCCCTCAATACGGATTTCTCCGGTGGTCACTCCGGGGGCCAAAACAGACCAGAATGGTCAATTCTTCTATTTAATGCCAGAAGCCACATGGCCATGAAAAATCATGAAGTTAGAGCCGTCGAATGCCTATCTTTGTTGCAAAAACATGGAAGTCCCTCAATACGGGTTTCACCGGTGGTCACTCCGGTGGCCAAAGCGAACCAGAATATTCAATTGTTCTATTTAATACCAGAAGCAACATGTCCATGAAAAATCTTGAAGTTAGAGCCTTCGAATGCCAATCATTGTTGCAAAAACATGGAACTCCCTCAATACGGGTTTCCCCGGTGGTCACTCCGGTGGCCAAAACAGACCAGAATGGTCAATTCTTCTATTTAATGCCAGAAGCCACATGGCCATGAAAAAACATGAAGTTAGAGCCGTCGAATGCCTACTTTTGTTGCAAAAACATGAAACTCCCTCAATACGGGTTTCTCCGGTGGTCACTCCGGTGGCCAAAACAGACCAGAATGGTTAATTCTTCTTTTCAATGCCAGAACCTACATGGCCATGAAAAATCTTGAAGTTAGAACCGTCGAATGCCCATCTTTGTTGCAAAAACATGAAACTCCCTCAATACGGATTTCTCCGGTGGTCACTCCGGTGGCCAAAACAGACCAGAATGGTCAATTCTTCTATTTAATGCCAGAAGCCACATGGCCATGAAAAATCATGAAGTTAGAGCCGTCGAATGCCTATCTTTGTTGCAAAAACATGGAAGTCCCTCAATACGGGTTTCTCCGGTGGTCACTCCGGTGGCCACATAAGACCACAATGTCCAACAATATTTTTACATATCACAACAATATGGAGCATGTAAAATTATTGAGATTTCATCATGAGTTAACCAACGCAGATGTGTTTGGCGCGGAAAACCGTTCAATTTCATTACAGTCAACTCGTTGGCCATCTTGTGGGATCCCTGGAACCGGTTCCAGAAGGACGGGACATAACCAGAAACATATAGAAATAGTTCTCGACAGATTGTATTACGGCCTAAAGAAGTTTGATGCAAAAACTTCTATCCTGTAAACAATATGAATGTGCTTTCTAGCACATTATCGTGAAAAACATTACTTTCCGGATGTTCCGGATTTCCGGAACCGGTTCTTATGAATTAGTCAATATTAATGTCTTTAATCAAAGTCCACGTGAATACTTTTCCAACGATTCTTGAACGGTCCTGATTACTTGTTCGGTTGCAAAGTTATAGCTTGCCAAAGTTAGGGTCTCTAAAGCGGCATTTTTCAATTGAAGCAGGTTCCCGGTGGCCACAGTGACCAAATCCGGAACTCTCCGGGGGTTTTGAAAACTAGACATGTGTGGCTTTCATTTGGGCCAAAGAAAATCAAAATCGGCCCAGCCACTGATTTTTGAGAGCCATTCAAAGTTTGGGGTCAAAAATGACCCCAGGGTCTTATTTGTAACTTTTTTTTAGGGACTAAGGAAGGTTAAAGTACTCCTTCCTGTGTTTGTTTTTTTTTTTTAAGTTGTCTTCTAGGATCTCGAAACCTATATTTCTGCCAGGGAGGTCACCATTATTTCTACTGAAGATTCGTGTTTTTTTAAGAATTTTTAACAAGAATTAGAACTTTCAGTATATGTTTTGAAATAAATTGTCCTTTATCCTTTTGTAATAATTGCAAACGTGTCTCAAGTTTCTTTCGGCCGGCACGCAAGTCTTTCATTGACATTTCGACTAGTTTTTATTGAATAATGGTGTTTATATCTTGATCCATAAAATTGCTAAAATTTTCCCTGTACCCATTTAAATGAATTTTGTTGTTTAAAAAAGCAAGGATGCGTCATATCTTAGTTCAACCTATAATTATCTTTTCCAAAACTTGATTATAACCCAATTGAAGCAAATTTTAACTTAATATTTATGCCATTTTCATAGAAATAAGCATAAATTTTCTATATTAGCAAACTTATCTCCATATCATCACTGAAATAGCAGTGTAAAGCTCTTGTCTATTAACACCTACACTGTGGTGCATAATTGATCGGACAAACGCCGATTTTCATACAAAAATTTTAATGGCCAAGTTTGAGATGCTGTAACTATGGTTTGCTTTGATGGATAGAGCTCAATTTTTGACACGGAACTACAAATATGCTGAATTTTGTGTATACAAAGTATAAATTGTTTTCGTTCACAGGTCTGGGCGTGGCAAGGCGTTGAAAAAATTGCAAAAGTGATCGGACAGCGGCACGCGTGTAAATCAAAGGGGTACCGCTGTCCGATCACTTTTGCAATATTTTCAACGCCTTGCCACGCCCAGACCTGTGAACGAAAACATTTTATACTTTGTATACACAAATTTCAGCATATTTGTAATTCCGTGTCAAAAATTGAGCTCAATCCAACAAAGCAAACCATAGTTACAGCATCCTAAATTTGGCCATTTTGTATGAAAATCGGCGTTTGTCCGATCAATTATGCACCACAGTGTATGTGCCTGAGCCTCATTTTGCACCCAATTTCAAAACTTCAAATATCTGATTCTAGTCTACACAAATACAGCCATTCATTGAAAGAATCCTGGAAAATGATAGGATCGACTACTCCTATCGTTTTTCTTGTCATTATTAATGATTGCAGTGCATCAGGGATGCATTACAAGCAATAAAGCGGCCAGGCCTACTGTGCAGCGTTGTTATTGTTATTGTAATCAGAAAACGGGGACATCTCGTACCAACCGTTTCGTGAAAAGGGAGAATAATATACCGCTTCGTTGGAAGTGACTTTGCTAAGAATGTTAATGTCACTCCATGTCCTCTGGAATCCTTCAAAAATCTGATTCTCAACGAAAGTTAATGAAATTTTGACAGTTGATCACAAAATCATTCTAGTTTATGTAACCGGTATCATGATTCCGGATTTTTCCGTTGTTCCGGATTTATGGCCGGGGGTACTGGGGTAACCTCCTTATCAGATAGAGGTGCAATCTATAATTAGCCTTTGAAAACTAGCTTGCGTCCGGAACATCCGGAGAAATGGCCAGTGTATCCGAAATCTCTAGAAACATGGTCCAATACTCTTGTTTAGCAAAATCATGAAGTTTGATATGCCGCAAGCTAGTTTTCAAAGGCTAATTATAGATTGCACCTCTATCTGATAAGGAGGTTACCCCAGTACCCCCGGCCATAAATCCGCAACAACGGAAAAATCCGGAACCATGATACCGGTTACATAAACTTCTTCTTCTTTTTTCTGGCCAACTAGCACCGCTTGGCGCCAGTTGTGTTTTACGTCGGCTGGGTCTACAAGCTAAGCCTTAAATTCCGACGCCCCAGAGAGACAGCCAGCACACCTGAGGACCCTACATATCGAACCTATCAACACATGGGCCGGGACCTACGGCTTTACTTCCTATCCGAGGGAATGTGTGATCACGGATTTTATGTCTCAGAAAATCCCTTCGGCGTCGACGGGAATTGAACCCCGACCGACTGGGGTGAGGGGCAACCACGCTTACCACTACACCACCGACGCCGACGGTTACATAAACTGGAAGGATTTTGTGATCAACTGTCAAAAATACATTAACATTCGTTGAGAAACGACTGAGAATCAGATTTTTGTAGTTTTGAAATTGGGTGCAAAATGAGGCTCAAGCTCATAGGTGTTAACTGGTTGGTAGGTTGCAATAACTGCGGCAATTGCGTCTGAAAATGATTAAAGTCCAAAACAACGTACGAAAAAAAAAACAAAAAAGTTTTTTGGTCACCGAACCACTAGAACTAGCCATGGACTCAGGGTGCATAAATTGAAACAGGGAATAAAAAGAAAGAGTTTTATTTATTATATATTTAGTCAGTACTTTAAACGAGGGAACTTTATTCTCGATAAAAGGTTTTACTCTAGGTTTTACTCCAGAGGATTTTAGATGAAGCCAAGGAAGTTTCCTGGAGTTTTAGAGAAGACTAAAAGTAGGCAATTTCGGGAAGCTTGAAAGGAATTTATAATGCATTTTAAAGCGATTATAACCCTTTCATAACGTCTGAAAGGCGCTTGGAGGAAATTAGAAAACTTCATGGTCGTACCTGGAAAACCGCTGGAAACCTGACAGGGTGGCCCATACTTATATGAAAACCCAAAATTTCGAAAAATGCCAAGTCTTAACTCTTAAATGAGTTGTTTTGGACTTCCAAAAGCTACGTTCAAAATTTGAGCAAAATCGGTTGAGCCTAAAGGGGCGCTCAAAACGCTTGAAGTTTGTATGCGAAAACTTGGCTAAATGTATGCAGAAATTTTAAGTTTTCGAATTTTGCCGCTAGGTGGCGCTATAAGCGTTCAATAAATAAACCCTTTGGTATTATTGTAGGTGACTATATGCCAAAGAACTTTGTCGAATACCGCGAAGTGATCCGACGGCTGTGAAAAAAGTTATACCCTAGGCAAAGTGAGGCAAAGTATTGAGATTTTATTATTGATATTATTCCTTTACATGTATTGGAAAATTTACAATAAAGTTTATCCTCACTTTACCTAGGGTATAACTTTTTTCACAGACGTTGGACCACTTTGCGGTTTTCGACAAAGTTGTTTGGCATATAGTCACCTACAATAATACCAAAGGGTTTGATTATTGAACGCTTACAGCGCCATCTAACGGCAAAATTCGAAAACTTAAAATTTCTGCATACATTTGGCCAACTTTTCCCATACAAACTTCAAGCGTTTTGAGCGCCCTTTTAGGCTTAATTGATTTTGCTCAAATTTTGAACGTAGCTTCTGGGAGTCCAAAACAACTGATTTAGGTGGTAAGACTTTGCATTTTTCGAAATTTTTGTTTTTCATATAAGTGTGGGCCACCTTACCTGACACCCCCTTGAATCTTCCCTGAAACCGCTTGAAACTCTCTCTGGTACCCAGTGAGAGTTCCTGAAATGCCTCCTAAGAACTCCTGAGAGCCCATAAAAAGCCACTGGAAACCCTTGGAGCCCCTTGAAACGCTGATCAGATCCCCTGAAACTGTAACCCTCTGGAACTTTTACGATCCCAAACACCCCTAAAACTCTTTGAGACCCCTTAAAACACGCCTGAGACCCCCCGAAGCTTACTTATGACCCCTTGGAACTCCTCAGAAACCCCCTCAGAACTAGAACTCCTAATGAAACGCCCCGTAGGGATCCATGAGTATCTTGAAACGCCCCTCATAGCACCTGAAACTCTCTTTAGATCTTCAGAAGCCCCCTGAAACTCACTTGGAGCCCCCTGAGATCTCTGAAACGTCCCTAAGGCACCCTGCAATGCCTCTAAGACCCCCTGAAACTCCAAAAACCCTTTTATATGCATCGGAATCGTGCGAAGACGCTTTTTTCAAGGACTGTCTTCTAAAACAAAAGTAAAATCCAGGACTACGCTTTCCTCGACCCATTAAACAACATTCCTGTGGTCGCAAACCTCTCTTGAATTTTCCTGAGACCGCTCGAAACGCATATTGGAACTCTTTGTAACTTCCCTGAGACCACCTGGGATCCCCGGAAATCTTCAGAAACCCCCTGCAACTTCTTGGAGACCTCCATGGGGCCCTCTTAGAACCCTATTGGCCCCTATATCCACAACTGTAAAGGCGTGGGTAATCAGCATGACCATGCTGAGGGTAACGGGTTTCATTCCCAGTCGGCCTGGGAAGTTTTCATAATGGAAATTTTCTTGACAACCTTGTGCATGGAGTATCTTCGTGCCTACCGCACGATACACTCATGCAAAGGAATGTATTGGCAGAGGAAGCTCTCAATTCATAAGACCTCCTGTAACTCCCTTGAAGCTCCCTGAGATCTTCTAAAATACCCCATAGAGCCCTCTGATACACCTTGAAACGTCTCCGAAAGCCCCAGAAATGCCCTTGAGAGCTGCCGGAGCCCCCTAAAATTCCTTGAGACCTATGAGATGGAAATACCCCTAGAGCCCCCTGATACTCATTGAAACGCCCCTGAGACCTCCTGGAACTCCAGAGACCCGTTAAGATGCATTTGAATCGCGTGCACAGACCTTTCAAAAAATATGTTTTACCTTCCGAACTATATGCACACACTGTTCAGTCGGAAAATATTAAAAAATAAATAAATAAATGCGAAGTCACGTTGCTAACTGAGAAAGCTTGGGAGCCTCTAGTCTTTCAAATGCAATACGTTTGCTGCTACATGATAAATGGATTCCAATAGAACGATACAATTACACAAACATAGCTGTTCTGAACATAAAAAGTATCAGATAACCACCAATATGCGTAAGAGAACATCAATAACATTTGTACCGTTTGAAAATTGATACGAAGTTTAATTTCCCATTGTTAGGGTATTCGTTTCTTCAGAATTTCATGATTCCTATTCCTATTTTCATCATTATCATAGAGTGACGGAAGCAAGAGGACTTTTGCAGTTGCATTGAAACATGTTAACTAACCTTTCTAGTTCAAGCATCGATTTACTCACAGTAAGCCACCTATCATGGTTAACAATCCATTTTTTTTAATGCTGATGCTTATACCCTACCGAGGCAGCTGTTGCAGTGTAAAGCGCCAACTCGCGTTATAGTAAATTTCTTCTTAAGGACGGATTTGTTAGAATCCCAAAATAACCGGTACAATGGCCGACTTTGGAACCTACTCACTATTTCGAGGGCACCAATCTCCTCGTAAACAAAAATCAGCGCACATGATCTTCTTATTTTAAGCTTATTACAAGTGAGCAAGAACAGAATAATAAAATGCTTTGTTGTGGAAAGCTTGCTTCTAGAGATTTGTGCGTTTGAAGTTTTGATGCACTGTTGAAGCGGGATGTTGAGACGTTTGTCCTGGACATTTTAAAACAATCTTATTATTTTAGTTCTCGATCTTGTTTCAATGGAAACTCACCTCGCCTTGACGGTGCTGCCGGGCGCAGTTCTCGACTCGGTTCTTCTCCCAGAATGCATCCGGTCGGATCACGAGGAAGCTGTCCAAGTTGGGACCGAGAAGGGTTTGGACGTGACGGATGTACTGCCGAGTTGAACGCCAGGAGCACTTTTGAGCATCTAGGATGATTGCGAACCCGTTGGAGATGGTTTCCGAGCTGTTGGGCATTATGAAAGCAAAATTAGCAATTGGATGTCTTTTATGAACAAAAAATTATTAAAATGATTTGAATACAGAACGATTTTGGAATTTTGCAGTCAAAATAGTTTTGGGTATCATGCAGTATTTGTTTATACTACGAGACCAATCAATCTTACCTCAACGACGCCAAGATGTACTGCACAGTTTTCTCCAGGAATCCTTTCATCCACGGAAGATTATCGTAAAATGGCACCGGAATCACTATCAAGGGATGGCCATCGCGATCCCTCCCACCCGGAATATACGCCGTCTGCGTATTCAACGCATTCAGGACGTCCGCTTCCATTGTGCTCCGGTGTTAATTCTTCAGTCGACGCAACCTACCCTAATCTTTGCTTCTAAACACAAATCCGGCCATTGACTCCAGTCGGACCGAAGGAATTCCGAATGACTCACTGTCACTTTCAAGCACTACCGTCGCCACCGCGTAGACTGAAAATCCAATCACTTTGGACTCGAACGTTCACACACTTTGACCGTCGTCGACGTTTCGATCGAAATGGATCACTACCATTTAGAGACACCGCGTCGCACCGGAGATTGCCCTGATGGCATAAAGCTATAATTTACGATTTGTTTTGAACTTTCCATCAACAGCATCTTCATCACACATCAACGCTGGGACAAAACTGACCGTATCTCTCTTCGGGAACACTTATTCGCGACTTAAGATGACTTCGTCTCGCGATCGCAAACCGTTTCTAATCGAGCAATTCCACTATCGGCCCAAGCTAAGCCATTCAATCGACCACAAATGGGAGGGCCCGCCTCTGAGAAGGTGACGGCGAGTTATGCATATATTTGTTTTCACTTTCGATCACGTTGTTGCTGAGAGTAGACTGTGGCTATAAGCCTCTTTCCCGCGATCAAAGCCCACGAGCACGATTTTCCTATCGTCGTCGGAACACTACACTTCACGGATCATTGACTGGAGCTTACCGGGTTGAGCACGTTTATTTTGTTTTTATCTGCACCATAAGTACGTCGGTTGGGTTGGGACCCTGAGAGGTGTAGGTACTGAGCAAGACCGTTCCAGTGTAGTTTTATTGGAGCTGTGCAATTAGTGGAGTCTCGTGCACGATTGGTTCCATGCGCGTGCTCAAGACCCGTTCTAATCGAGCGCAACGAATGGGACGGTTTGCAGTTGGAAGTGGAGCAGGTTGGATTGACTCAGAGTCGCGTTGATTCAGAAACAGTTTCTGTGTGGAAGAGAAGAGAATGAGAGTTATATTAGTATGGCTGAATTTGCTACGAACATTCTGTTGAATTTTCGATAAGAGGAGTTGAGCTCTACTATGAAAACTGGCGCTGACTATGAGCATACGAACCAAAGAGTTACATATCGTTTGAGCATTATATCGTATGAAGTACTACATATTGAGAATCTTGATCGCATAAATGAACGGCGGATGTACAATTTTTGTCGTATATGATATAATGTTTTTTTTTATTTATTTCTCTAGGGAGTATTCCAAGAATTCCTCTACGGGTTTCCTTAGGAATTCCTCCAGGGATTCTTTCAGAAATATTTCAAAGGATTTCTTCTGGGATTCCTGTAGTAAACCCAGGTAACCAATAAGCATTTGAATAAGCCGTATTTTTGTTTTATATCTGCATTCGACCTGCTTACTGCGGTATGATAGCAGTTCGACTGCTAAACTGCCCTATATTAGCAATTGAAATGCTACTTAAAATCTGATAGCAGTTATGTAGCATTTCAGATGCATGGTATGTTTTGGTCAACAAGCAGCATAACTGCTACATTATTGCCAAAAAACTGCTAAGTGGGATGACTGATGCTGAACCCACAACACATATCCATTTTTAATTTACGTGCCCCGGCTGTAGATGCCATAATTATTAGATGTCCTGTCATTTATAGAAGAGCATCTAAAAAAAATGAAAAAACATGCTTTGGCTTGTGCTTTGGCAAATAAATTGCATGGTTTTTGATACTTTCCTATGCTTGATTTAATTATCAGCACATGCCGAGCACATAGCATATCTAACGAAGCAACTGCCGGTGTAATATCCAAGCTTTAAATTGATCAAAAACCAACGCACATTATCTAATCATCTATAGCTTACATCGTAGCGCGGTTCAGCACCATCGCCAACCCGAGGATCGAGGGATCAAATCCCAATTTCGCCGAAATCAGCCAAAAAACATCAACAGCATTTCAAAACGTGCCCCCAAGCCTCAAAAGTTGAACAGGAGAGTGAGGATAAAAATACAAGAAAAAGGGAAGCCGTAAAATGGGCAGGGTGAAATATTTTGTTTTTAATTTTGACAATCCGGGGGATAGGAAATTTAAGCATTTAATCAGCCGTATATTGGGCCAAAACCTGCATTTAATTAGCACTTATGGCGCATATACGACAAATAAGCATTTAATGACCTGCTGTAAAGGTGCATATAGTGCCGAATTAATGCCATTTCAACTGCTTATTGGTTATCTGGGAATCCTTCAGGAATTTCTGGAAGGATTCCTTCAGGAATTTCTCCAAGGATTCCTTCAGGAGCTCCTCCATGGATTTCTTCTGGAATTCAACCAGGGATTCCTTCAGGGATGCCTTCACAAATTCCTCCAGGGATTTCTTCAGGAATTACTTCGGGGATTCCTGCAGGAATTCCTTCGGAATTTCTACAGGTATTTCTACAGGGCTTCCTTCAGGAATTCCTCCAGGAATTCCTTCAGGAGTTCCTCCGGAGATTCGTTCAGAATTCCTTCAGAAATTCTTTCATGGATTCCTTTAGAAATTCTTTCGGGAAATCATCCAAGGATGCCTTCAGAAAAATCTCCAGGTATGTCTTCAGGAATTCCTAGAGAGATTCCTTCAGGAATTTCTCCAGGGGTTCCTTCAGGAATTCATCCAGGGATTTCTTCAGGAATTCCTTTGGGGATTCCTTCAGGAATTCCATTGGGATTTCTTCAGGAATTTCTCCAGGGATTCCTTCAGGAATTTCTTCAGGGATTCCTTCAGGAATTTCTCCAGGAATTCCTTCAGAAATTCCTGCAGGAATTCCTTCAGAAATTCCTCCGAGGATTCCTTCAGGAATTCCTCCGGGGATTCCTTCAGGAATTCCTCCGGAGATTCCTTCAGGAACTCCTCGGGGATTCCTTCAGGAATTGTTCCGAAGATTCCTTCAGGAATTCCTCCAGTAATTCCTCCAAGGATTCCTTCAGGACTTCGTCCAGGAATTCCCCCAGGGATTCCTTCAGGAATTCATTCGAGGATTACTTCAGGAATTCCTCCGAGATTCTTTCATGAATTCCTCCGGGGATTCGTTCTGGAATTCCTCCTGGGATTCCTTCAGGAATTCTTCCGGAGATTTCTTCAGGAATTCCTCCGGGGAGTCCTTCAGGAATTCCTCCAGCGACTCCTCCAGAGATTCCTTGAGGAATTCCTCCAGAAATTCCTCCAAGGATTTCTTCAGGAATTCCTCCAAGATTCCTTCATGAATTTCTCCGGGGATTCGTTCAGGAATTCCTCTAGGGATTCCTTCAGAAATTCTTCCGGAGATTCCTTCAGGAATTCCTCCAGAAATTCCTCCAAGGATTCCTTCAGGAATTCCTCCAGGAATTCCCACAGGGATTCCTTCAGGAATTCCTTCGGAGATTCCTTCAGGAATTCCTCCGGAGATTCCTTCAGGAATTTCTCCGGGGATTCCTTCAGGAATTCCTCCGGGGATTCCTTCAGGAATTCCTCCGGGGATTCCTTCAGGAATTCCTCCGGGGATTCCTTCAGGAATTCCTCCGGGGATTCCTTCAGGAATTCCTCCGGGGATTCCTTCAGGAATTCCTCCGGGGATTCCTTCAGGAATTCCTCCGGGGATTCCTTCAGGAATTCCTCCGGGGATTCCTTCAGGAATTCCTCCGGGGATTCCTTCAGGAATTCCTCCGGGGATTCCTTCAGGAATTCCTCCGGGGATTCCTTCAGGAATTCCTCCGGGGATTCCTTCAGGAATTCCTCCGGGGATTCCTTCAGGAATTCCTCCGGGGATTCCTTCAGGAATTCCTCCGGGGATTCCTTCAGGAATTCCTCTGGGGATTCCTTCAGGAATTCCTCCGGGGATTCCTTCAGGAATTCCTCCGGGGAAACGTCGGATGGAAGCTTAAGAATCCGTTTTTGAGTTATTCCTCCAAAGACTGAACGCCATTCCCCTTCCAACATAATCACCAACAGTCGAAATTCGAAGAAAGTTCCTTCAGGTATTTCTCCTGGAATTCCTGATGGTGCTCCCGAAAGGATCCTGGAAGTAGTTCTTGGAGGAATTCCGGAAGGAGGTCTTAGAAAAATCCCGAATAAATTTTTGGACGAATACTAAAAAAAAGTTCTTGTAGGATTCATGGGAGGATCTCAGAAAGAATTCCTGAAAAAATCCTAGAAGGAACTCCGGGTGAAATCTTGCATAGGATTTCGGGAAGGAATTTTGGAAGGAGTTTTTGAAAGAATCTCGGAACAAATCGCTGAAGCAATTCCTGATAAAAGGCCTGGAGGAATCACGAAGGAAAACCCGGGTAAAATTGTTGGAATTCTCAGGAGTGCCTAAAAAAAAACTTCTGAAGACATTTCAAAAGAAACTGTTAGGAGAATTAAGGATGGAATTCCTGGAGGAGAAATCCCAGAAAAAATCTCTGGAAGAATCTCAGGTAAACCTCTTGGACGAATCCTGGCAAGAGCTCTTCAATGAATGAAAGACGGAAAATCTTTAGGTATCTCAGTAGAAACTCATTAAAATAGCCCAGAGAATCATCAAGAGCTCCCTGAAAATCCGACATAAAACTCCTGGAGGAGTCCTGGAACAGTATTGTGGAGAAACCGTGAAGGATTTTTTGGAGAAATCACAGATAGAATTGCTGTGGAGTCCCAGAAAAACCTCCTGGAGGGGTGCCATGTGCCTGTGGTGCATAATTGATCGGACAAATGCCAATTTTCATACAAAATGGCCAAGTTTGAGATGTTATAACCATGGTTTGCTTCGATGAATTGAGCTCATTAAATTACACGGAACTACTAATATGCTGAATTTTACGTATACTAAGCATAAAATGTTTTCGTTCACGGGTCTGGGCGTGACAAGGCGTGTGGTACCCCTTTGATTTACACGCCTTATCACGCCCAGACCCGTGAAAAAAAATTATTCTTCATGTACGTGGATCGAAGTATCGTGTATCCGTCCCATCTACAAAAAGGGCGACAAGTTGGATTGCGGGAACTACCGCGCGATCACACTACTGAGCGCTGCCCACAAGATACTCTCTCAAATTTTATGCCGCCGACTATCACCGATTGCAAGAGAATTCGTGGGGCAATATCAGGCTGGATTTATGGGTGAACGCGCTACAACGGACCAGATGTTCGCCATCCGCCAGGTGTTGCAGAAATGCCGCGAATACAACGTGCCCACACATCACTTGTTCATCGATTTCAAATCGGCGTATGATACAATCGATCGAGAACAGCTATGGCAGATTATGCACGAATACGGATTCCCGGATAAACTGATACGGTTGATCAAGGCGACGATGGATCGAGTGATGTGCGTAGTTCGAGTATCAGGGACACTCTCGAGTCCCTTCGAATCTCGCAGAGGGTTACGGCAAGGTGATGGTCTTTCGTGCTTGCTGTTCAACATTGCTTTGGAGGGTGTAATAAGAAGAGCGGGGATAAACACGAGTGGGACGATTTTCACAAAGTCCGTTCAGCTGCTTGGTTTCGCCGATGATATTGATATTATTGCTCGTAAATTTGAGACGATGGCGGAAACGTACATCCGACTAAAGAGTGAAGCCAGGCGAATCGGATTAGTCATTAATGTGTCGAAGACAAAGTACATGATGGCAAAGGGCTCCAGGGAGGAATCACCGCGCCCGCCACCCCGAATTCATATCGACGGTGATGAAATCGAGGCGGTTGAAGAATTCGTGTACTTGGGCTCACTGGTGACCGCCGACAACGACACCAGCAGAGAAATTCAGAGGCGCATTGTGGCAGGAAATCGTGCTTACTTTGGACTCCGCAGAACTCTACGATCGAACAAAGTTCGCCGTAACACGAAGTTAACCATCTACAAAACGCTGATTAGACCGGTCGTCCTCTATGGGCACGAAACATGGACACTACGTGCAGAGGACGGCGGAGTGCAGATGGAAGACGGGACTTGGAGAAGGCGAATGAACCACGAGCTGCATCAGCTGCTAAGAGAACCAACCATCGTCCATACCGCGAAAATCGGGAGGCTACGGCGGACGGGTCACGTCATCAGGATGTCAGATAGAAACCCGACTAAAATGGTTCTCGAGAGTCATCCGACCAGTACAAGAAGACGTGGAGCGCAGCGAGCAAGGTGGGTTGACCAAGTGGAGGGCGATCTGCGGACCCTACGCAGAGTGCGGAACTGGAGACAAACAGCCATGGAACGAGTGGAATGGAGGCGGCTACAGCAGAGGCCACCCCTGTTTTAGCTTGGTCGGTAAGTAAGTACGTAAAATTCAGCATATTAGTAGTTCCGTGTAAAATAGTGAGCTCAATTCATTAAAGCAAACCATAGCTTCAGCGTATCAAGCCAAGCCATTTTGTATGAAAATCGGCGTTTGTCCGATCAATTATGCACCACAGAGTATCTGGAGGTCCTGGCAGCAATGCTGATTTGGGGATAATACGCGACTGAACCCATGGCGTTCAGTACCGCCCAAGTAGATTCGCTACCGACAACTCAACAAATTTAGTTATATATTTGTTGATTTTTTTTTCTTAAATCACGTTTAAAACCTAAACATTAAACATTAAAGAATAACATTCCAGGGATTCCTCCAGGAATTCGTCCAGGAATTTCTTCAGGAATTCGTCCAGGGATCCTTTCAGGAATTCCTCCATGTATTCCCTTAGGTATTTCTCCAGGTATTCCTTCAGGTATTCCTCCAGGAATCCCTCTAGGGATTCCTTCAGGAATTCCTACAGTGATTTCTTTGGGAATTACTCCACGGATTCCTTCAGGAATATCTCCAGAAAACTAAAACACTCTTGAAGCTTACTTCATTAAAAAGGCGAGTTTGTTTGGAGAGATTTTCTTAAACCCGTCCCATAACACCGAGTTTTGTTGCAACTATCGGAAACACTTGCCACTTATTGAGAATGAAGTATATTGGTAGTAAGACCGCTAACAAACTACGGTGGGCGTAAAACAGCTGACAACGTCATAAAGGATACGCGACTGTAATCCATCAACTTTTTTACGAGCAGAGCATTCCTTAAAAAAACTTTCGAGTTTTCCAGCGTCTTACTTCATCGAGTAATCGGCATAAGAAGAACTACCACAATTCATGCAGTTAGCATCCACATGCAATGTCTCTATCGGTGATCCCACCCTTGGCATTTGCGGCACTGAGAAGAGTTCTAGAAGTTTACTCTTGGTTTACGAAAATGTTGCCATATCAATTGGACGTGTAATTTCAACTTCACTTTGACAAATGTTTAAAACTTAGCAGCTTATGTCAAAATGAATTGAATAAAATTGATGTACGAAAATTTTTTGGAGTGAATAGTCTTTAACGTTTTGGCAGTCATTTTAAAGAGAAACATCAGGGAATACAAACATGGCTGCCACAATGGCCGACTTGGTCCCCTACTCACGTTTTTAAGAGCACCAATCTTGAAAATTCGTAAAAAAATGCTCTCGATTTAGAAAAGCTGCCTCTTTTTGCAAGTGAGCCAGGATAAACAAGTGCGGCTTGGTTCGATGTTTCATTCGTCAGATTTGTGCCTCTAAAGTTTGTATACGAAATTGCTATGGGATTTCCTAAAATTTCACCTTAAAACAATGTTGTCCAGATTAGAAAATTCCGATTCTTACCAGTAAGGGCTAGAGGTTACTACATATACCGATTCGTTAGTCCTTTGCTTTATTACAACTTGTTCCACAAATATGTACATAGTTTTGGGATAGTTGACTAATTTGTTGAAGAAAATTTTCAGTCTGAAACTTGGCCATCTTCGAAAATGACGAAAAATACCTGACTTTAAACATCAGGTTCAACCTTGAAACATACCCGACACGGAAGCATTGCCAAAGTTACATGCAACTGATAATTCCTCCAACGGTTCCATCTGAACTCGTTTAATGTTCAACGAAAAATTAAACGCCATCTGCCAACTTTTTGCGTGTGCTAAAATTATACCGTCTAGCCAACCGAAACGTAGTGGCATTCACTTAGGCTTTTTTTTCTCATCCACACCAATCGCATTGATCGTGTTGTTGATGATGGCACGTATGCTACGACTATGACGACAACGACGACGACGGTTACACTTATGTACGTGTTCCCTTCAAGTATCAAACTTTAATGATAGTTGTTAATTGTTATGTAAATTCGATTGTCGTCTTCGTCTGGTTCCCATCGATGACCTCTCCCGGGGTATTTATGATGAGGTGTACCATATTCGGGTTGCTAAATGTTGCGAAAGGATGATGTTTTACGGCTTTTCGGGCCCGTATGAAGTTGATCACCAATATTAACTTCTTTTCCCGATCAGCCTAGATAGCTGTGTAGTGTCGGTAGCGGTTAGTTCAACTGGCTAAGAATAGCACTACGGACCGCCTGTTCCAATGGTAGGAATCCACTAATCAGGTGACCCCTAATTCATGGTGTTATGCGGCTTTACGCTTACCGTGCCTAGGAATGAATGGTTAGGGGGGTCTTATAAAAACCTAATCGCAAACGGAGCCTGTGGAGTAACAGGGCACCCTCCACAGTATTTGCCCTTACTGTGCTAACCGGAGCAATAGCGCGGTGGACCTTGTGTTTCTCCGAGACAATCAGCTGCCCTTCTTCAATCTCATACTTGAGGCTGAATAAGGGCGGGATTATGAAGATGTTATTAATTAGTTTAGATTTTCACCTATATGGTTTCGCATTATGCGTTTTACACAGTGTATTCTGTGCATCCTCGCCTTTGGCGCACTCAAATCGATACCGATCTGGCTTTATTGTTGCTGTTCTTTTTTGTGCTGTGATTGTTAAGAGTTTAATCTTACCTAGTTTGGGTAGTGGCTACGGTTAGGATAGCTCAGATCAATCTTCAGCATAAAAGAACAGCAACGATCAATCTTTGCAGACTTATGCAAAATGGTACAGCCCAAGTGGCGTTAGTCCAAGAACCTTACTTTCGTAAGGGGAATTTCTATTTAGGAAACCTTGTGAATCCGGTGTTTGCTACTTTCAGTAAAAATGAAATGGTAAACTCACGTGTCATGCCTCGAGCATGTGTGCTTGTCAACAACGCAATCGTTGCTACACTCATCTCTGAACTAACCACCAGAGATGTATGTGCTATCATAATTGATGTATCTGTTGGAAACCTCAACAGGAAATACGTTTATTGTTCGGTTTATTTACCGCATGATGAACCATCCCCTACGGATGCTTTCAAGCAAGTCATTGCATACTGCACTTCAAAAGGCCTTCCGCTAATTGTTGGTAGTGATGCTAATGCTCACCATATAATCTGGGGCAGCTCAGACATCAATTTGAGAGGCTCCAGTTTGATGGAATACTTAAGTAGTACAGATCTTGGATTACTTAACATAGGCAACCGCCCAACCTTCATGGTATCTGGTAGAGAGGAAGTGTTAGACATAACGCTTTGCTCTAGCAGAATTAGTCATGAGCTGACCAATTGGCATGTGTCAGATGAAGAATCTTTATCTGACCATCGTTACATCTTGTTTGAACATGTGAATGTTACTTCGCAAACTTTGCGTTTCAGGAATCCCCGGTCAACCAACTGGGATCTCTTTACCGATTTGGTTGCAGCCAAATTTCATGGATACTCACCATCAATTGACACTCCAAGTGATTTAGATGATGCCGTTGATACTACAACGGCCTTCATCATGGAAGCTTTTGAAGAAGCCTGCCCTCTGCGGTCTGTGAAGACCACAAGAGGAACCCCTTGGTGGAACTCCGATCTGGCGAAGCTCAGGAAACAATGTAGAAAGAGTTGGAACAGACGACGTTCGGCTGGATCGGAGGCTTTCAGGTCGGCTCGCAAGGCCTACCAGAAAGCTCTTCGGTCTGCTGAACGATCCGGCTGGAAAAACCTTTGTACAAATGTTTCCAGTCTGAGTGAAGCCAGTCGATTGAACAAAATCCTTGCGAAATCTAAGGATTTTCAAGTGAACGAACTTCGTTTGCCAAATGGTGATTTCACTTCCTCTGACGAGGAAGTTTTAGAATGTTTATTCAGTACATACTTCCCCGGATGTGTGGATATTACATCTTCGGATGAACCTGATGTCTTTTCTTGTAGTTATGATTCTTTAGCTTCGGCTCGGAGTATCATAACTTTAGAATCGATTGAATGGGCACTCAATAGCTTTGCTCCTTTCAAATCTCCTGGGGCAGATGGGATTTATCCTATTTTGCTTCAGAAGGGATTTGATCATTTCAAACATGTTTTGAAACAACTACTTGTTTGCAGTTTTGCTACAGGGTATATTCCCAAATCCTGGCGGGATATTACTGTGAAGTTTATTCCGAAAGTGGGTCGCGCGTCGTATGAAGAAGCAAAGAGCTTCAGACCTATCAGTTTGACCTCTTTTCTTCTGAAATGCTTAGAACGCATAGTCGATCATCACATCCGTGATGTTCATCTGGCCAATGTGCCTCTTCATGTGAACCAACATGCTTACCAATCTGGAAAGTCCACTGTGACTCTTTTACACAAAGTTGTTTACGATATCGAGAAGGCATTCGCTCAAAAGCAATCATGCTTGGGTGTTTTCTTAGATATCGAGGGTGCCTTTGACAACGTGCCTTTCGATGCCATATTGGAAGCCGCACGGGGTCATGGTATATCTCCAATGATTTCCAATTGGATTCACCAAATGCTCAAAAACCGACATCTCTTCTCGACATTGCGTCAAGCGGCGATTAAGCAAATTGAGTGTTTGTGGATGCCCCCAAGGGGGAGTCTTATCACCACTTTTATGGAATCTCGTAGCAGATACGCTATTGAGGCAACTCAATAATAGCGGTTTTCCTACTTATGGTTTTGCCGACGACTACCTAACATTGTTAGTCGGTATGTGCATCAGCACCCTTTTCGACCTGATGCAAAACGCTCTTCAGGTAGTTGAGGGTTGGTGTCGCCAATATGGCCTTTCGGTAAATCCGAGTAAAACATCTATTGTTCTTTTCACGGAAAAGCGAAACCGTAATGGTGTTCGAACTTTACGTCTCTTTGATTCTGAAATCAATGTGACTGAACAGGTAAAGTACGTTGGAGTCATTCTTGATTCCAAGCTTTCCTGGACACCTCATGTTGAGTTCAGAATCAAGAAAGCTTGTATGGCCTTCGGGCAATGCCGGCGAACCTTTGGTACAACTTGGGGTCTAAAACCCAAGTATATCAAATGGATCTACACAACTGTTGTTCGGCCAATATTGGCCTATGGATGTCTTGTGTGGTGGCAAAAGGGCGAAGTGAGAACGGTCCAATCAAAGTTAGGCCATCTCCAAAGGATGTGCTTAATGGCGATGTCTGGAGCGTTCTCTTCAACTCCCACGGCAGCGCTCGAAGTTCTCTTTGACGTTGCCCCACTACACATTCATCTCAAACAAGAAGCACTTTCTTGCACTTACCGCCTATGGGTACTCGGTTTACTAGAGGAAACTCCTGTGAACCGCACATCAACACACACCTCGTTGTTTCCACTTTTGGTGAATTGGGACAAAGTTGTCCTTGCTCCAAGTGATCTTACAATTGCTTGTAATTTTCCATATAGGACATTTTCCACGAAATTCCCTTCCCGGGAAGAGTGGACATCTGGTTATCAGGAGAGAAGTATTTCAGACGGCATCGTATGTTACACTGATGGCTCCCTTCTCGAAGGTCGAGCAGGTGCTGGTGTTTATTCTCGTGAGCTAAGGCTGTATCAGTCGTACTCACTTGGTAGACACTGCCCCGTTTTTCAGGCCGAAATCTTTGCCCTTATGTGCGGAGTGCAATCAGCACTTCAGCAGCACGTAATGGGCAAAGTAATATACTTCTGTTCAGATAGCCAGGCTGCTATTAAAGCACTTGCTTCGGCCAACTCCAGGTCGAAGATAGTTATCGCTTGTCGAACTCAAATTAAGGAGCTGAATTCAGCAAACGCTGTTCACCTTGTATGGGTACCTGGTCATTCTTCCATCGCTGGAAATGAATTGGCTGATGAGTTAGCTCGCACTGGAGCATCACATGACTTCATTGGCCCTGAGCCAGCTATTCCGGTATCCAAGTGTTGGGTGAAGCTTCAGATTGACACCTGGGCTGCCACTCAGCACAAACAATACTGGAATAGTTTGGAGTCATGTCGTCAAACAAAATTGTATTGTACTGAGCCATCTCTAGGGGTGGCAAAGTATCTAACAAATCTGTCAAAGCAGAATTGCAGCATGCTGGTCAAAGCATTGACTGGCCACTGCCGACTCAGTTATCACATGGCGAATATTCAGCAAGCTGATTCATTTGCATGTGATAGCTGTGAATCCGATTATGGAACTTCGTATCATTTAATATGTAACTGTCCAGTTTTTGCGCAATTGCGTTTCCGAGTACTCGGGAAACACTTATTAAGTGAAACTGACTTCAGAAACCTGAATCTTCAGGACGTTCTGTTGTTCTTGACCCGCTGTGGTAAAGAGCTATAGGCTCTCTTTACGCTTTATGCATTATCACAGTGCCCTTCTCAGGGCGCTGTTCGAACCCATTGTGGCACGCTTATGCGTTATTACAGTGTCCTTTTCAGGACGCTATGTGAACCCATTGTGGTACGCTTTTGCGAGTATGACGATCCTATTCCCTTACCTGTCCTTTCCCATGTCCTATCCTTTTTCCTTCCCTTCTCCGTCAGGTAAATGATGAATAGGCTCGTGTTCATGGCGATGGCACAAATTTCCCGAATGGAGGAGAACGTGCCTCTAGAGCCGACCTACTGATACCTGATACCTAGGCTTTTTTTTTCTCATCCACACCAATCGCATTGATCGTGTTGTTGATGATGGCACGTATGCTACGACTATGACGACAACGACGACGACGGTTACACTTATGTACGTGTTCCCTTCAAGTATCAAACTTTAATGATAGTTGTTAATTGTTATGTAAATTCGATTGTCGTCTTCGTCTGGTTCCCATCGATGACCTCTCCCGGGGTATTTATGATTAGGTGTACCACATTCGGGTTGCTAAATGTTGCGAAAGGATGTTGTGGTATTCTCGTGGTCGTCCAAAGAAGGGTCTTCAAACCGATCCCGTATGATGAAATTCCCACGAACTTTGAGGGCTCCACTCCACACCATTCTAGACAGAAAACCTCTCGAAATTAGAATTGTTAATTTCATCAACCATACGACCACAACAGCTTCCGTCAGGTTTAAACTCATGGAGTTGAGACTGGAGATGCATCCAAAAGCGTACACGATTATCGCTTTCAAATGCGAAGGAGATTATGACACTGTGGGTGCTTTGAAGAGATCCAGAAACTTGATCCACATGAAGCCCACTCAGAGGTAAGCTGCTGCAAGAAAGCCACTTTGCGTGATGCATGATTGTCTTGAGCCGAAGTCTCGGATGATTATGATGATGCCGTTGTCGGTGCATCGTTCCGACCAGACTGAGTGATTGGTGCGTGATGCACGTCCATTGGGAGTTCAGGTTTTTTTTTCCTGGGTTGTCTGTGGTCTTCATGGAGAGCGTCAAGCCTGTCTGATTTACATATTTAATTGTGGTATCACTTTCGGTGGTTAACCGAGGGGATAAACAATCCGGAGACTTTGTTTCGATGCGAAGCGAAGAGTAAAGTGTGTATTCAACCGAGTAATATGATATTATAGTTGGTTGTTCAACCTCTACAATTCCTCTCTTCGGCACGAGTTTAGTATGATCAATCCGGGCTTACAATCATTTTAGCCCAACGACAAGTTTTCGCCAAAACCCTCCACAATTTTAACGATTATTACACTAGTTTACAAAATAAAACGAAAGTTGTGAACTTCTGTCAACGACCAGAATTTTTGAAGCACAATTCAGCGCTGATTTCGGAACCGTGCTTCAAAAAAATTTAAGGAGAACAGTTTTTGAGTTTTACTTCAATATCGAGTTTTACAACTTTTTTCCGTAACGTGGGTAGATCACCTTGTAATGGTGCGTTACGGCGTAAGATCTACCATAACAAATTTTGATCTTGTATTTTTTTAGCTTTGTTAATTTAAATGCAGAAAAATTCCAAGATCACAATTTGCTCTACCTTTTTTTTTCTTTTACATGTTATGTTTTTCATTGTTAATAAACCATTTCTTTCGGGAGGATTCAGGTAATTTGTGATTATGCAGCTGTTGTGAGCCTATCACCATTTAAAAATCTATAATTTTACTTTTTATTTCAGATTTGGAATCGAACACCCAACAAGGAATTAGGAAAGGAACCAGGCATCAACCAAAAATATTGCGTGCACCTGAACGTTGATCAAACGTTTCTTTTGAACTTTACCCTTCCACTAACATCCAAATTCCCGTGACGCCTAGGCCTGAAAGAATGTAGAGGTCTCTATGTACTTTCATAGATGTCCAACTAATCTTCCTTTCCCATCCCTCAGCTGTCGCAAGGACGTGGCCAGGACAGCACTCGACCGTTGGAGGATTGAGTCAATCTTGTCTAAGAGTCAGAGATTAGTCCCAAATCTTTGTGCTTTGATAACGGACAGGAAAGATGCAACCCTCATAACAGCGATCCAGGGCTGTACCACCTACGAATTTGTGCGACTTGCTTAATGCTAATGCTAATGCTAATGCTAATATCGAGTTTTACAACTTTTGAAAATATGGAATTGGGGGATCGATTGGCAACTCTGCCAAGCGGTAGTTTAGTTGAAAACCTCGTCCGAAATTTTTATCTGTTTTACGCGGTTTTAGTTCAAAGAAATTGTCAAAAAGTAGTTTATATTATAAGCAATAGTGCTTGCAAGCTTTTTGGTGTCAAGTTCGGTGGTGCAATGTGATTTGGGGTCGGAAATAGTGATTTTCATAATATCGCAATGCATTCCAATCGGCCGATTAGCGGCTTCGGTGCCCTTTTGCAGTCGCGTTGATCGTTGTGGAGTGTTACGCGTCTGTGTTAGTGTGCTCGCGACCGATCGCAAGCGTTCAGTCCATCTGCGGTGTGCGCTTGACTTGAATGGTGTTGCATGCATCCATGTAGCGTGATATGTGGGATATGTCACACGATGTAGCATCATTGGATGAGGTGATACGGGTTTGCTGTCCAGTTGGTTGAGTGATGACGACTTATGCTCGGATTTATGTGGCGTTTTGTAAGCTAGTAATGCGGCAGTCGAGCATAATAATGTGATTAATGAATCTTAAAGAATATGGAACTCGGTGTTAGATAAGTGATTAGGGGAAGAACTATCATACATGTGTGGAGGGGGCGGGTTGTGGTTGTGATTTGGAAGGTTAGCTCCGGAAAGCACAGTGGCGTTGCGTTGGTGTGGTGTTAGTCGCCGTCCGTCATCGAAAACATCGTGCGTGTTTCTCGGGACAAGGGTACCAGAATTGACGATTTTAAAGTGAAAGATTTTTAAGTGAAAAAGAAATGTATACGCCAGAGGAGCCAACGGTGGAAGCAGAGTTTCGATGAACAACGCAGACACATCTTTGGAACGCATCATTTTATTTGGTGAGATCATTTCATGTCGACACTATATATCTTTGTAAATATTAAACACTATATGCACATATATGGGTTGGGTGGGACCATCAGGGCACCCGATTGAAACGATTTGGACAGGGAGCCTGGAACTGCCTCCTTCCTGTTGTTAACATTTCGTGGAAAAAGGGCGGGCTCTTCGACCCCATCTATTGGGAGTATTCTGTCAATCGAGGGCTTGATTTTATGGTTGTTAGTTAAAACTTTCTTCTGGAAGGAGATTCTCTTCCCCTGCAGCGGGTTTCGTGCAAGTGTCTTGTAGGATTTCCTCCTATCGGGACAAATAAACACAATTTCAAATCCGTTCACATTTTTTTTTTACTTCAATTTTTTTTCAAACACGGATCACAATCCATTCTTTACAACATCCATCACAAAACTGAATTTCCATTCAGACACCCCAGTCAATCAAGCCCATCATCTTTCTTCGTCTATCTTTCATGCCTCATTCGTCGTCGATGTTTTTGTTTCATTTTCACGGCAACCAGCGCTCCAGCTCGGAGCAGGAATTCCGAAAACTCGCCTTCTGTCGGTCGCGCACGTTGGAGCTGGATTTCCGTATCATGCAGCAGGGTTGCATTTTCTATTTTTGAATGAATGGATGCACTGACACAAATTGTTGTTTTTTAAGCATAATAAAATTTAACTGTTTAATAATATTCGTCCTACTTCTACATCCTTCTCCGCTCCTACTCTTAATTGAAAAAAAACCTTATATTTCATATTATCATAAGTTTACGAACTAGAATACAATTGAGTGCATTATATAACATTTTCCTTGAGCAAAAAATGATGAACAAACCTGCAAAAAAAAACAACTTATTATGTATATATTTGTTAATACTTACCCAATTGATTTTATTATTCCTGAAAATTTTGCTTAATGAATATTATGATTAGAAATAAAAACTTGTAAGATTTGGTACTTATTTGTTTAAAAACGTACAACATAAAAAGCACACATGTTACAATCATTACTAATATTGATCTTGATCTCTTGGTTGAAGCTTACTAGGCTCCAGAAGAATCCATCGAGCACAAATCAGAAATTTTACAATAACTTTGCTAAACAGTTTCACCTTATATGTTCTACTTCTCATGGAAACGCTACTGCTGATTTCGATCTTGCTCACTTGGATGGAGCTTACCAGGCTCCAGAAGAATCCTTCGAGCACAAAATCAGAAAATTTTACAATTACTCTTCTAAACTGTTTCACCTTACATGTTCTTCTTCTCAAGGAAACGCTACTGCTGATTTCGTTTTTGCTCACTTGGATGGAGCTTACCAGGCTCCAGAAGAATCCTTCGAGCACAAAATCAGAAAATTTTACAATTACTCTTCTAAACTGTTTCACCTTACATGTTCTACTTCTCAAAGAAACGCTACTGCTGATTTCGATCTTGCTCTCCTAGATGGAGCTTACCAGGCTCCAGAAGTATTCATCGAGCAGAAAACCATAAATTTTACAATTACTCTTCTAAACTGTTTCACCTAACATGTTCTACTTCTCATAGAAACACTACTGCTGATTTCGATCTTGCTCTCCTGGATGGAGCTTACTAGGCTCCAGAAGAATCCATCGAGCACAAATCAGAAATTTTACAATTACTCTTCTAAACTGTTTCACCTTACATGTTCTACTTCTCAAGGAAACGCTACTGCTGATTTCGATCTTGCTCACTTGGATGGAGCTTATCAGGCTCCAGAAGAATCCATCCAGCACAAAATTAGGAAATTTTACAATTACTGTTCTAAACCGTTTCACCTTACATGTAATACTTCTAATAGAAACACTACTGCTGATTTCGATCTTGCTCATTTGGATGGAGCTTACCAGGCTCCAGAAGTATCCATCGAGCAGAAAACCATAAATTTTACAATAACTCTTCTAAACTGTTTCACCTTACATGTTCTACTTCTCAAAGAAACGCTACTGCTGATTTCGATCTTGCTCTCCTAGATGGAGCTTACCAGGCTCCAGAAGTATCCATCGAGCAGAAAACCATAAATTTTACAATTACTCTTCTAAACTGTTTCACCTTACATGTTCTACTTCTCAAGGAAACGCTACTGCTGATTTCGATCTTGCTCTCCTAGATGGAGCTTACCAGGCTCCAGAAGAATCCATCGAGCAGAAAACCATAAATTTTACAATTACTCTTCTAAACTGTTTCACCTTACATGTTCTACTTCTCAAGGAAACGCTACTGCTGATTTCGATCTTGCTCTCCTAGATGGAGCTTACCAGGCTCCAGAAGAATCCATCGAGCACAAAATCAGAAATTTTACAATTATTCACCTAAACTGTTTCACCTTATATGTTCTTCTTCTCATGGAAACGCTACTGCTGATTTCGATCTTGCTCTCCTGGATGGAGCTTACCAGGCTCCAGAAAAATCCTTCGAGCACAAAATCAGAAATTTTACAATAACTGTTCAAAACTGTTTCACCTTATATGTTCTACTTCTCATGGAAACGCTACTGCTGATTTTGATCTTGCTCTCCTGGATGGAGCTTACCAGGCTCCAGAAAAATCCATCGAGCACAAAATCAGAAATTTTACAATTATTCACCTAAACTGTTTCACCTTATATGATCTTCTTCTCATGGAAACGCTACTGCTGATTTCGATCTTGCTCTCCTGGATGGAGCTTACCAGGCTCCAGAAAAATCCTTCGAGCACAAAATCAGAAATTTTACAATAACTCTTCTAAACTGTTTCACCTTATATGTTCTTCTTCTCATGGAAACGCTACTGCTGATTTCGATCTTGCTCTTCTGGATGGAGCTTACCAGGTTCCAGAAGAATCCATCCAGCACAAAATCATAAATTTTACAATTACTCTTCTAAACTGTTTCACCTTACATGTTCTACTTCTCAAGGAAACGCTACTGCTGATTTCGATCTTGCTCTTCTGGATGGAGCTTACCAGGCTCCAGAAAAATCCATCGAGCACAAATCAGAAATTTTACAATTACTCTTCTAAACTGTTTCACTTTACATGTTCTACTTCTCAAGGAAACGCTACTGCTGATTTCGATCTTGCTCTCCTGGATGGAGCTTACCAGGCTCCAGAAAAATCCTTCGAGCACAAAATCAGAAATTTTACAATAACTCTTCTAAACTGTTTCACCTTATATGTTCTTCTTCTCATGGAAACGCTACTGCTGATTTCGATCTTGCTCTTCTGGATGGAGCTTACCAGGCTCCAGAAAAATCCATCGAGCACAAATCCATGAATTTTACAATTACTCTTCTAAACTGTTTCACTTTACATGTTCTACTTCTCAAGGAAACGCTACTGCTGATTTCGATCTTGCTCTCCTAGATGGAGCTTACCAGGCTCCAGAAGAATCCATCGAGCAGAAAACCATAAATTTTACAATTACTCTTCTAAACTGTTTCACCTTACATGTTCTACTTCTCAAGGAAACGCTACTGCTGATTTCGATCTTGCTCTCCTAGATGGAGCTTACCAGGCTCCAGAAGAATCCATCGAGCACAAAATCAGAAATTTTACAATTATTCACCTAAACTGTTTCACCTTATATGTTCTTCTTCTCATGGAAACGCTACTGCTGATTTCGATCTTGCTCTCCTGGATGGAGCTTACCAGGCTCCAGAAAAATCCTTCGAGCACAAAATCAGAAATTTTACAATAACTGTTCAAAACTGTTTCACCTTATATGTTCTACTTCTCATGGAAACGCTACTGCTGATTTTGATCTTGCTCTCCTGGATGGAGCTTACCAGGCTCCAGAAAAATCCATCGAGCACAAAATCAGAAATTTTACAATTATTCACCTAAACTGTTTCACCTTATATGATCTTCTTCTCATGGAAACGCTACTGCTGATTTCGATCTTGCTCTTCTGGATGGAGCTTACCAGGCTCCAGAAAAATCCATCGAGCACAAATCCATGAATTTTACAATTACTCTTCTAAACTGTTTCACTTTACATGTTCTACTTCTCAAGGAAACGCTACTGCTGATTTCGATCTTGCTCTTCTGGATGGAGCTTACCAGGTTCCAGAAGAATCCATCCAGCACAAAATCATAAATTTTACAATTACTCTTCTAAACTGTTTCACCTTACATGTTCTACTTCTCAAGGAAACGCTACTGCTGATTTCGATCTTGCTCTTCTGGATGGAGCTTACCAGGCTCCAGAAAAATCCATCGAGCACAAATCAGAAATTTTACAATTACTCTTCTAAACTGTTTCACTTTACATGTTCTACTTCTCAAGGAAACGCTACTGCTGATTTCGATCTTGCTCTCCTGGATGGAGCTTACCAGGCTCCAGAAAAATCCTTCGAGCACAAAATCAGAAATTTTACAATAACTCTTCTAAACTGTTTCACCTTATATGTTCTTCTTCTCATGGAAACGCTACTGCTGATTTCGATCTTGCTCTTCTGGATGGAGCTTACCAGGCTCCAGAAAAATCCATCGAGCACAAATCCATGAATTTTACAATTACTCTTCTAAACTGTTTCACTTTACATGTTCTACTTCTCAAGGAAACGCTACTGCTGATTTCGATATTGCTCTCCTGGATGGAGCTTACCAGGCTCCTGAAAAATCCTTCGAGCACAAAATCAGAAATTTTACAATTACTCTTCTAAACTGTTTCACCTTATATGTTCTTCTTCTCATGGAAACGCTACTGCTGATTTCGATCTTGCTCTTCTGGATGGAGCTTACCAGGCTCCAGAAAAATCCATCGAGCACAAAATCAGAAATTTTACAATAACTGTTCTAAACTGCTTCACCTTATATGTTCTTCTTCTCATGGAAACGCTACTGCTGATTTCGATCTTGCTCTCCTGGATGGAGATTACCAGGCTCCAGAAGAATCAATCGAGCACAAATCCATAAATTTTACAATTACTCTTCTAAACTGTTTCACCTTATATGTTCTACTTCTCAAGGAAACGCTACTGCTGATTTCGATCTTGCTTCCATGGATGGAGCTTACCGGGCTCCAGAAGAGTCCATCGAGCAGTAAACCAGAATTTTTCAATTATTCTTCTAAACTGTCTCACCTCACATCCACATATTTCAGTTTACCCAACCGGATCCAACGCCTCCTCAGAGACGCACCAACCCGCTCGAGGGTGTGGATTTCCTCAGTGGATCCAACCGGATCCAACGCCTCCCCAGAGACGCACCAACCCGCTCGAGGGTGTGGATTTCCTCAGTGGATCCAACCGGATCCAACGCCTCCTCAGAGACGCACCAACCCGCTCGAGAGTGTGGATTTCCTCAGTGGATCCAACCGGATCCAACGCCTCCTGAGAGACGCACCAACCCGCTCGAGGGTGTGGATTTGCTCAGTGGACCCAACCGGATCCAACGCCTCCTGAGAGACGCACCAACCCGCTCGAGGGTGTGGATTTCCTCAATGGATCCAACCGGACCAACGCCTCCTCAGAGACGCACCAACCCGCTCGAGGGTGTGGATTTCCTCAGTGGATCCAACCGGATCCAACGCCTCCTCAGAGACGCACCAACCCGCTCGAGGGTGTGGATTTCCTCAGTGGATCCAACCGGATCCAACGCCTCCTCAGAGACGCACCAACCCGCTCGAGGGTGTGGATTTCCTTAGTGGATCCAACCGGATCCAACGCCTCCTCAGAGACGCACCAACCCGCTCGAGGGTGTGGATTTCCTCAGTGGATCCAACCGGATCCAACGCCTCCTCAGAGACGCACCAACCCGCTCGAGGGTGTGGATTTCCTCAGTGGATCCAACCGGATCCAACGCCTCCTGAGAGACGCACCAACCCGCTCGAGGGTGTGGATTTGCTCAGTGGATCCAACCGGATCCAACGCCTCCTGAGAGACGCACCAACCCGCTCGAGGGTGTGGATTTCCTCAGTGGATCCAACCGGATCCAACGCCTCCTGAGAGACGCACCAACCCGCTCGAGGGTGTGGATTTCCTCAGTGGACCCAACCGGATCCAACGCCTCCTGAGAGACGCACCAACCCGCTCGAGGGTGTGGATTTCCTCAGTGGACCCAACCGGATCCAACGCCTCCTCAGAGACGCACCAACCCGCTCGAGGGTGTGGATTTCCTCAGTGGATCCAACCGGATCCAACGCCTCCTCAGAGACGCACCAACCCGCTCGAGGGTGTGGATTTCCTCAGTGGATCCAACCGGATCCAACGCCTCCTCAGAGACGCACCAACCCGCTCGAGGGTGTGGATTTCCTCAGTGGATCCAACCGGATCCAACGCCTCCTGAGAGACGCACCAACCCGCTCGAGGGTGTGGATTTGCTCAGTGGACCCAACCGGATCCAACGCCTCCTGAGAGACGCACCAACCCGCTCGAGGGTGTGGATTTCTTCAGGGGATCCAACCGGATCCAACGCCTCTTCAGAGACGCACCAACCCGCTCGAGGGTGTGGATTTCCTCAGTGGACCCAACCGGATCCAACGCCACCTAAAAGACACACCGACTACGAAAGCAATTTACTTTGCCTTGTTATTTAAAGTACTGTTCTTAACGAGTTATATAGTAATCAAATAAAAATGATATCAAACATCGTGGCCGATAACTTACCATCGTCATGAAAGTTGCAGGTTCTATATAAACTTCAGATCTCTTGATACATACATGCTTTAAAATTTAGTTACCTAATAGTCAGCGACAGAACTGACCAACATTTGTTTGGAGTTGAATATACTGAAACCAGTGGCGATTCGCTAACCTCAATTGTACCTGTTCAAGGAATGTAATTTTCTCAACAATTTGGCTTGTAGTTTGTAGACAATGACGAGAATAGCCGTTTCCGTCCATTTGCAATTTGATTCTGATCCAGAATCCTCTGCAACTGCAAGTTTTAGGGTCGTTAAACAGGTAAAAAGTGAGGTTACGAGACGCCACCGACTGAAATCCCTTAAACCAAATCACGACACACATAACCAAAACTTTTCTTAACTTGATTACGTGTATACCAGCTTTACAAGATAAAATATTGTATTATCCAAAGTTACACAGGTATACATGCGAATACATCTATTCTGCTTACACCCCCTTTTTACTTTTACGTAGTAACAGATTTCATAATGTAGAATCTGAAATATTTCTCATTCAATAAATATTTTGTCACAATTCTGCTTTGTATTGCAAAATTAATCGCTTCCGTTTCTATATTCAACATTATCAATTATCACAACAACAAATATAAGAATAATATCTCAACTGTACATAGCGTCGCTTTACAAATATGAAGTAATAAATAATTACCTGAAGAAGAAACCAAAAGAATTTCCAACATCATTCGATTTCATCCCTCTAGACCGAAACGTTAGCACTGTTCAAATTGAAATCACTTTCACGTGGTTACAGATTTTAATTCATAGGTAAAATCACTCAGATTTGCTTCTCCAATGAACGAGCTTATTCAAAATCGAGATTGGCAAAAAACAAAGACGTGCCCTGGTCCAGTCACCTCGTTCACGCGAAGAAAAAAATAATTTTCAATTCTCTAATTTTTCCACTCACCGTCGACACACCTAAACAACACACGTCTATTCGGAGCTTCGGAACCTAATTGAGAAATGCAAATTATCTACAAACAACAACCTACCGTCATACGCCATTGTAGGATTTCCTCCTATCGGGACAAATAAACACAATTTCAAATCCGTTCACATTTTTTTTTTACTTCAATTTTTTTTCAAACACGGATCACAATCCATTCTTTACAACATCCATCACAAAACTGAATTTCCATTCAGACACCCCAGTCAATCAAGCCCATGCTTGCGGGTCCGCAAATCCGTTTTTGGCCCTTCATACAGGAGAATGCCTGATAATTAACAACTGTACAATCTTGATCAAATCGATTTGCAGATTATTCCAGTGCTATAGGCAGCTGCCTTGCTACAATAGATGGTAGTAACAATCATCATCATCATCATCATTTTGAAAATATGGAATTGCGTTTTGTTCAACCAATTTTAAATCTTATTCCATAAATTAAAAGCTGAATATAATACCATTTGGTCATCTGAATGCAGGTTTTGCGTAAGATTGATGAAATTTAAGATATTGACGAGTTTTAGGGACGAGCTCCTGAAATTTTAGCAAAATTTCCAAAAATAAATGAAGAAATATGTTTTTTTTTTTTGAATTCATTACGGAGAATGAGATGTGTGAAGTGAGCGACTTTGCTTAAAAATAGAACAAAAATAGTCGAAAAAATTTCCGCTCTACTGTAATTTTTTTCCTTCACGTTTTCGAACTGAGGGCATGATTCTACACCAAAAATGATCATCAGGTTACCGAGTTCAAAAATGCTGTAAACTATTGTTATCAAACCAGGACAAGTTTTCGTATCTCCATTATGAGTATTGCTTCTGTACTACCGTCTCGTTGGTCTCTATTTCCTACGTGTAACTGAAGTATGTGTCACACAGGGCCAAAAGCTACCAATCATAGATCTCAACCGTGTGCACATACTCAAAGCAAGGCTCCCCATGATTGCCTGTCTGTCTAGACTTTTGAGGTGTGTGAAACTGGAAAGAAATTTAAATAAACGACACACGTGAGACCACAGCATGCAGGCAGGAGTCTGCGATCGCGCACGAAGGCTCTCTGGAAGTGAAACTTTTAAGTGCATCTGTAGAGTCAACTGACGTGTTTTATCGTTTTGAGGCCAGCGTGGTGCAGTCGAGGCGGGCTCGCTCAAGTCATATTGCTGCAGTGGGTATGTTCACAGTAGATCTAATGAACTACGCACTGCTTTGTATGGTACTGTAAATTCATTGAAAAAACGAGACGTAAATTGGAAATTGTCTTCTCATTAGCGATAACCGAACCAAACCTTCCACCACGTAGCTCAATAATCAACCAAACCTACCGATTCAAACGCCAAATCCCTGGGTTTTCATCCACCATCGAAACAAGCCCAACAGCACATGCCAATCAAAAACAATCGCAAACCCGCGGAAACTGATTCTCCCATTGGCATCGGTTCGTTACTAACTTGTTTCCCGCATGAATAAACCGCTAATTCACATCGGTCGCTAATTACTATCAATGCGAACTGCGAAAAAAAAAAGATGAAAAGAAAAACAGACGGAGCCACTTGTCCGGACTGGAGATAAAAGGAGGAAAAAAGTGCATGGAACAACACCTGGCAATTGCAGAGGAGCAATAGAAAAGCGCACACCCATGGACCCTCTTATGCCGGTCGTTGTGGGTAATTTCTTTAACGGTCGCGCTGATGAGATGCTGTGGCGCACAGTGGTACGCATGCAATAGTTCGATGACCAATTTTGAAAGGCGTCATAAAACCAAATTCGTTTTTTAGTCTCCTCGGACCTACTTAACTTAAAAATATTACATTAGACCATACTGTCATGTCGTACTTTGGTGGAACGTTATAACGTCCATATATCTAGATGATTATTTTAACTGGCTTTCTCAGTCTGGGGAAATTCAAAACGACTAGTTTACCCTTGAAAAAGGCCAAATAAACAAGGCCGAAACGTCGGGCAATACAAAACTAGTCGTTTTGAATTTCCCCAGGCTGAGAAAGCCAGTTAAAATATTCAACAAATTTCCAGTCGAAACTCTCGTCACGATCTAGATGATTTTGTCGACAGTTACGCGACAGTTTACCAAATATTCACCATACAATAAATACTCCAGAAATTACTACATATACCAGGTCTCGACTTCAGAGCGATGTATGGCTGTATCAATCCCTCGGATCTTTAAAACTCATTGACATGAAGCTTACACTGTCAATTGATTGATGTAACAACGGACAGTGTACAGAACTGCATTAACTTTTCATAACAGTTCACCGTTCAACTCATTTGAATCTCGTTGAAAGGCTGCTACAAGGCGAGGGACTTACAAGTTCATTATCCGAACAAAATCGACATTGTCATCGGCGGTGAAGTCTACTGAGACCTCCACACTGGCAAGAAGCTTTCTCTAGGACGAAACCTTGGTTAGACTTTGTGTGGTTCGGCTTTCCAAGATTCCATTCCCAAACAATCCGTTCATTCCACGTTCGAAAAGGCATGTGAATAGTTCTATGATGCAACCAAGTCCGGAGATCCAAAGGAGTAATACGTCATCTGCCTTCCCAGAACAGAAAAGTCGGAGATCGTTTTGGGAGATTGGCAAGAATTCCTTCAGAAAGGAGACTGGGCGAATCTGGGCCCGGAATGTACACCAATGACCCATAGCTCTTTCGAAAGGTCTAATTGAGACAAGAAAAAGTTACTATGGGGCCAAAAATATTCATCATGGGAGAAAAAAGTTATTTGACATTGTATGGGACGGATTTTAGTTGATTTTGTTGTAATTATTTGCATTATTTTTTTACAAGCAACCTATCTCAAATAAACCAAATGTCTCATCTGTCAGTGTTATATGTACACAATAATAAGTCAATCTATTACATAAAGCAGATTATAAAGATTTCAGGAACAGGCCAGTGCATAGAAAAGGTTGGGGTTTCTGCAAGTTTTTTAGGAAAAGTGGAGGGGCTCGTAGTGAAATTATCTATGTATTAATATTATTATAGTGGAATGGGTACAACCAAAGGTATTATACCTAAAAACCCTTCCCTTGAGCAAAGGATTGTGAAATGTACAGATTCTAATGTTGAAACACAGTGAAACATGTCAAAATATAAGGGGAGTATGAAAAAATCGCTTTGATTAGAGTCAAGCTTTATTCGACCAACCGGGTTGTCGCAAGGGTTGTGAGTCAAGGATGTACTATCACCGCTACTGTTCCTTATCTTAATCAACGAGATATTTGTGGGGTCATTTGACCGTGCATCGAATTGTAGGCTACATTAGCAGCTCATTACTATGGAAAATCTGAATGACTTACATTTAACTAATGATGTAGCCCTAGGGTATTGGTTCCCTTATTAGGCATGTGGCTCCCATTTTCATCCCACGAAAAACAAAGGATTGAAGCGTTGTTTGTTTTGTTTCTTATTTTTGTATTTTTTGTTAGAAGTGAGCACCCATGAAAACAAAAAGAACGGAGTCAATCGGTGCCGTAATCGCTTGTTTTCGAATAGGATGAAAATGGGAGCATGAGATTACTGATGGCACACATACCCTACTAGACCAATGGTGCTTTGTCAAGCAGAGTAAGCTCAATGACCTAGCCGAACGTTTCTTTGCGGCAGGTCTAACTATCAATGTAAGCAAGACCTACCCCTCCAAGACCAACGTCAACACAGACTACCCCTCCACCTTAACAGTAGCTGAAAGAGTAGAAGAGAAGGTCAAAAACTTTTAATATCTTGGATATCTTGGAATTAAGGAAGAAATGATCGAAGTGGTGAAGAAGGTGCTCCATCGTTAACGAAGCCTGTGGGGTACCTATGCAATGCACCCGTCACAGTAGCTTGTCCCTCACGCGTGAATGCATGGCGTGGTGGCATGTATAATGAAGTTTACGACCGTGTTATACGTACTTTTATGCAGTTAAGTTACATCGCATACGATGCAGAAAAAGTGCCTTATGCGTGCAAAAGTGGAGCCAATATACGTGCATTGGTGGGACAACAATAATGCCATAAGACTTGAAGCTACATCTTATGTGAAGTACGGTGTGCCTTATTGCGACGTTACATAACACCTTATGCGACCTTATAATATTCGAAAAAAAAACAATTATTGTCATCTCAGTGTCAAACTAATGACCTTTGAATTATCGAGCCCCACTTTACGTGCGAGTTCGCCAGACTATCAGGAGATGAAACCGACTAAGCGTGATTTCCCGCACTGTTTCCACTTCCCCTTACTGGCTAGCGTCATCTATTGTTGATTATCAGAGCCACAAAACAAAACGCATGAGTTTATAACCATAACGATGACTATTCACTGTTTTGTAGTTATTTGGCACTGCATGGACAGTCCAACAGCACCTCTTTCAATATTTCAATGTTTTCACATATCAAACCGCATTATGTCAACGTAAACGTTTCTAGCTTATGCGGGTTGTTATGCACCCTTTAACGAGTTTATTTTTATTCATGCGATTTCATCCGTACACCAATGCGAGTTAAACAGGCATAATATGACAAGTATCAAGAGAAATCGTATATGTAATCATCGCAGTATGCTAAACGAATTTATTTGACACAATTTGATAGAGAAATAAAAGTTGATTTGTATTCTTATTCGACTTTTCCAGATACATCGCAATAAGTACAAAAACAACATCATATGCGATGAAAATTATTCCTCCGCCATACAAATATGCGATAGATGCTTAAAATAGTTCTTTTAACGGTGTACTGCGTGCATCCGTCTGGGTGGTCCGTTAGGCATCCATTAAGTACGTCACGTGAAAAATGGGAATTTCAACTACCCCCCACCACCCCCCCCCCTTCGTACGGGTTTTTCCTATACTTAATGCACTGCTTGTCACACTTTTGAGAACCCCCCCTCCCCCCTCTAAGCGTGACGTACTTTATGGATGCCCCCTTATGACGCCGATATCCATCTCCCACTCAGCGACTGTCTGAATCAGCAGTTGCTGCTTTGTGTCACAGTAGTTCAGGTTTGTACTGTGACTTATCAACAAAGTTCTTTTGAAGACTAGGACCGCTGTACATATGTTCTCGCAACAAATCAAGCACTTGGGAGGGTTTGACCTGCCTTGCGCCTTATTATATTCGTCCCCACATCGCCTACAAAGCTTGCTATTGTGCCTCTCGATATCAGTGATATCATATCACAATTAATCGCCAGTTTATTCAAACACAAACAGCTGTCCCTAAGAAACCCTTGTTCCCTTCAGTCTTATCCAATCCTAGCTAGAATCCAAAGCTTCTATCTTTGAATTCTATTATTTTTTCTAGTTCCCTTGAAATCACCACTTCCTGCTCAGAACCACCAGCATGTTTCTAGAGCCCTCGGTTGCTTTCCAGAATACCCAGTTTTTTTAGGTTTCTTGTGGTTGTCCAAGACTTGTATAGAATTCATCTGCTACTTCCCAGAATCTTCGTCAGCCTTTTCCACTAACTCTTTGCTTTTTACTAGCATCTTGCTCCATAAATCGCCAGCTTTTTTTTGAATCCCGTTTTATTTTTGGAATAGCCCTAGGTATTTGTTTCGGTATCCGAATCTTCTTGGATCCATTATATGTATATTGAATTCACTTACTATTCCCAAGGTTACAATGTTTTTGCTCAGATCAAACATCCCAAGTAACCGAGCTTCTTGTTGAAAGCATTGTCGTCTACCTAAAGTCACAATATTTCTGGTATCCTCACGGTACAGCAATGAATATTATCCATAGAACCTAATGCATCACATACATAATTAAAACACCTTAATTAAACCAAGTTTCACTTGACTCAAAATGTGTATTTTCATACTCCCCTTATTATTTTTTATGTTTCACTGTGTTTCAACATTAGAATCCGTACATTGCACAAGCACTTGCTCAAGGGAAGGGTTTTAGGTATAATACCATAACCAAAGGTATGGTATTATACAATTCCACTATAATAATATTAATAGATAGATTAATACACTACGTGCCCCTCCACTTTTTCCCAAAAAACTTGCAGAGACCCCAACCTTTTCTATGCACTGGCATGTACCTGAAATCATTAGTATCTGCTTTTTGTAATAGATTGACTTATTATTGTGTATAACACTGACAGATGAGACATTTGGTTTATTTGAGATAGGTTGCTTGTAAAAAAATAATGCAAATAATTACAACAAAATCAACTAAAATCCGTCCCATACAATGTCAAATAACTTTTTTCTCCCATGATGAATATTTTTAGCCCCATAGCAGCTTTTTCTTGTCTCAATTAGACCTTTCGAAAGAGCTATTGGTCATTGGTGTACATTCCGGGCCCAGACTCCATACATTTTTGCCCAGTCTCCTTTCCCGAGATTGTTACAGGAGCTCCTCGGCATTTTTTCCAAAAGTTCTCCAAAAATTTCTCCAGGAATTCTTTGGGCATTCTTCCAGGAGTACCTCGGAAATTCCTACAGGAGGTTTTCGGGAATTCCTCTAGGAGATCGTCAAGAATTCCTGTAGGAGTTCTTCGGAAGTTCTTCCTGGAGTTTTGAGAATACCTGCTGGAGAACCTCAAGAGTTCCTCCAGGAGGTTCTCGTAAATTTCTCCAGAAGTGCCACGGAAATTCCTCCCGGAGCTCCTCGGTAATTCTTTCAGGAGAACTCCTTTAGATGATCATCGAAAAATCCTTCAGGAGTTTCCCTCAGGAGATCCATGGAGATCCTTCAGGAAATCGACGAGAATTTCTTTAAAAGATGGTCAACAATTCCTCCAGGAGTTCCTTTAGAATTCATCCAAGGAACTTCAGGAATTCCTTCAAGAGATCCTCTGGAATTTCTACAGGAGATCCTCGGTAAATTCCTTCCCGGAGTTCTTCGGGAATTCTTGCAGGAGTTTCTTGGGAATTGCTCCAGAAGTTTATCAAGAATTCCTTCAGGAATTTCTTAAAAAGTTTCCCGGGAATCCCTCCAAGAATTCCTTGAGCAGTTCTTCATAGTTTCTTGAGGTTCTTTTCCGGCAGTTACTCGGGAATACCTCTTGGTCCCCAGAAAACCTACTCCAGGAGTTTCCTGGGAATTCCCTACAAGTCCCTGGAGGTATTCATAAGTATATCCAAAGAAATTTCTCTCCTGATACATTTCCCAAATATTTTCTGAAAGAATTTCCGAGAAATGCTGTTGGGATTCTCGATGAACTTCTGGAGAAATTTCCAAGGAATTCCTAGGAAAATTCCCAAAAAAAACTCCTTTGAGAATTATAAAGAAACTCCTGGAGGAACTTCCGAGGAAGAGGTATTCTCCTAGAGGTATACTCGAAAATCCCTTGAAGAATTTTCGAGAAATTTCTAGAGAAATCACCAAAAAACTCCTGGAAAGAAATTCCGATGAATTCCGGGAGGAACTTCCGAGGAACTTCTTTAAAAGTTCTGAGGAATACATGGAGCAATTTTCCAAGGAATTTTCTAGCAACTCCTACGGGAATTCTAGAGGATCTCATAGAGGAATTCTGCTGAAAAAGTTGTTGGTAAACTTCTGAAGGAATTCTCGAGGAAATTCTGGAGAAAATTCCGAGGAATTCGTGTAGAATTTCCCGAGGAACTCCTGGAAGAATTTTCGAGGAGCCCCTGGAGGATCTCCCGAGGAACTCTTAAAAGAATTCTCAAGGAACACCTAAAGGAATTCTCAAAGAACTTCTGAAGTAATTCCTGAGGAATTTCCGGAGAAACTCTTTTTGAACTCCAGAATGAATTCCAGAGGAACTCCTAAACGAATTTCCGATAAATTTCTGGAATTTCTGGTGGAATTCTTGAGGAATTTATGATGGAATTCCTGAGGAACTTCTGAAAGAATTTCCGAGGAACTCTGGGAGGAAAGGAATACTCGAGCAACTTCTAGAGGAATTTCCAAGGAGCTCCAAAGGAATTACCGAGGAACTCCTTGAAGGAATTCTCGAGGAACTTCTGGAGGAATTCCCGAGGAACTAGTGGAGAAATTCCCGATGAACTCTGGAAGAACTCCCGAGTAACTCCTGGAGGAATCCGAAAAACTCCAGTAGAAATTCCCGAGGAACACATTAAGAAATTTTCTGGGAACTCCTGGAAGGATTCCCGTGGAGCTGCTGGAGAAATTTCCGAGGAAGTGGTGTAGGATTTCTCGAGGAACCTGGAAGAATTTTCGAGGAACTCCTGTAGGAATTCCCGAGGAACTCCCGAAAGAATTCTCGAAGAACTTCTGAATGGATTCCTGACGAATTCCCGGAGAAATTCCCTTGGAACTGTAGAATGAATTCCCGAGGAACTTTTGGAGGAATTCCCGAGGAACTCCTGCTGGAATTCCTGAGAAACTTCTGGGAAAATTTCTGAGGAACTCTTGGAGGATTTACTGAGGAATTCTTAAAGGAATTCCCGAGGAACTTGTAGAGAAATTCCCAAGGAGCTCCAGAGGAATTTCCGAGGGACTCCTTGAAGAAATTCTTGAGGAATTCTTAAAGGTATTCTGTAGGAGAAGGTATTGTTGAAATTCCTGAGAAACTCCCGGAGAAATTCCCTTGGAACTCCAGGATGAATTCCCGGAAAAATTTCCGAGAGAGGTTTTCTCGAAATTTTAACAGGCTCGGACAAATCTTCGAACAAGTCTGCGTACAATTCTGGATGTAACTCTGTTTAAAATTCAAACGAAGTTCTGAGGAGGATTTCCGAAAAAAAAAATCATTGGTAAGCAACCTCTGTTTTGCAAAATTAGAGAATAGCCATTTGAATTCCCAGAGGAATTTTGGTGCAGAAAATTTTATTTTCTATAAACAATTGTTGATGAAAAATTATTTTAATAGTTCAGTATACTTCCTAAAATTTCCATGAAATGGTGGTCGTCTAATTTGATTCGTATTCTGACTAAAAACTGCGTCAAAATTTCCGCCAATATGAAGACCGAAAAATTAGGAATTGGTAAGTTTAGGGTTTTAAAAGTTTAAAATTTCACCTACAAAAATTGAAACGCATTTCATCTGAAATTGTTCCAAGATATTAATTATAGGTTTAGATTAACAACATAAACAAATTCACAAATTCAAAAGCCTTCAAAAGCCTTCGCAAAGTTTGAAATGTCTTCCATATGACTTCACAAAAATACATGTCTTCACAAAAGTTCAAATGTCTTCAAATTGAAGACTTGTCTTCACATCTGGCATCCTTGCCTGTGGCACGGTAAAGGCTGGGTATGCTGCGCAATTAAGATCCCATTGTGATCCACTAGCCTCTGCCCAGCAACTCCTATCCCTACCTCCACGCGGTACCGGCCGGAAACTATGAGCAACCTTAGGGAAGATCGGGTAACCAACCCCGGTGGGAACTTTGGTCGTAGGCTGACAGGGAAGGGGGGGTTTGCTTCGGTAAACCTGAGCGTCTGTTCTCCAGGAGGAGCGGCTCACAACAGCGTCTGATCCCCATGTTAGGGGCGGCTGATCTACGTCCGAGTGCCAGGGAAGGACTCTAAGCTCAACTGTGCACTATGGTCCTCCGGAAAGTAGGGGGTTGGTGTCAGGCCCTACGAGCCAGCCGTAAAAAACAATGTAACGGAAAATCAGCAACAGAATAATACGAACCGAGACCAACGGCAACGACCCCAGCGAACAAAAAGGAATTGCGATTGGAAACTCGGTACGTGGAACTGCCGATCTCTCAACTTCATTGGGAGCACCCGCATACTCACCGATCTACTGACGGACCGTGGGTTCGGCATCGTAGCGCTGCAGGAGGTGTGTTGGACAGGATCCATGGTGCGAACGATTAGAGGTAATCATACCATCTACCAGAGCTGCGGCAACACACGCGAGCTGGGAACAGCTTTCATCGTGATGGGTGATATGCAGAGGCGCGTGATCGGTTGGTGGCCGATCGACGAAAGAATGTGCAGGTTGAGGATCAAGGGCCGATTCTTCAACTTCAGCATAATAAACGTGCACAGCCCACACTCCGGAAGTACTGATGATGACAAGGACGCATTTTACGCGCAGCTCGAACGCGAGTACGATCGCTGCCCAAGCCACGACGTCAAGATCATCATAGGAGATTTGAACGCTCAGGTAGGCCAGGAGGAGGAATTCAGACCGACGATTGGTAAGTTTAGCGCCCACCAGCAAACGAACGAAAACGGCCTACGGCTCATTGATTTCGCCGCCTCTAAAAATATGGCCATACGTAGCACCTTTTTCCAACACAGCCTCCCTTATCGTTACACCTGGAGATCACCACAGCAGACGGAATCTCAAATCGACCACGTTCTGATTGACGGACGGCACTTCTCTGACATATCTGACTATCTGGTGATGGTCAAACTGCGCCCAAAACTCTCCGTCATCAACAATGTACCGTACCGGCGACCGCCACGGTACAACCTTGAGCGACTGAAACAACCGGATGTCACCTCAGCATACGCGCAGAATCTCGAGGCCGCGTTGCCAGACGAGGGCGAGCTCGATGAGGCCCTCTAGAGGACTGCTGGAGTATAGTGAAAGCAGCCATCAACGATGGGCCGAGAGCACCATCGGGTACGTGGAACGGAATCGACGGAACGAATGGTTCGACGAAGAGTACAGAACGGTTTTGGAGGAGAAGAACGCAGCGAGGGCGGTAATGCCGCAGCAAGGGACTCGACAGAACGTGGAACGTTATAAACAGAAGCGGAAACAGCAGACCCGCCTCTTTCGGGAGAAAAAGCTCCGCCTGGAAGAAGCGGAGTGTGAACAAATGGAACTGCTGTGCCGTTCCCAAGAAACACGGAAGTTCTATCAGAAGCTCAACGCATCCCGCAACGGCTTCGTGCCGCGAGCCGAAATATGCAGGGATAAAGACGGAGGCCTCTTGACGGACGGACGTGAGGTGATCGAAAGGTGGAAGCAGCACTTCGACCAGCACCTGAACGGCGTGGAGAACGTAGGCACGGGAGCCCACGGCAACTGAAGGAACGACGACGCCAGTGCAGCGGAGAACGGAAATGAACCAACTCCCACGCTGAGGGAAATTAAGGATGCCATTCACCAGCTCAAAACCAACAAAGCAGCTGGTAAGGATGGTATCGCAGCTGAACTCATCAAGATGGGCCCAGAAAAGTTGGCCACCTGTCTGCATCGGCTGATAGTCAGGATCTGGGAAACCGAACAGCTACCGGAGGAGTGGAAGGAAGGGGTAATCTGCCCCATTCACAAGAAAGGCGACCATTTGGAATGTGAGAACTTCAGGGCGATCACTATTTTGAATGCTGCCTACAAAGTGCTATCCCAGATCATCTTCCGTCGTCTGTCACCTAAAACAAATGAGTTCGTCAATTTGTGTGCTTTGCGGACGACATGGACATTATCGCTAGAACATTTGGAAACGGGGGCAGAACTGTACACCCGCCTGAAACGCGAAGCAGCAAAGGTCGGACTGGTGGTGAATGCCTCAAAAACAAAGTACATGCTGGTAGGCGGCACCGAAAACGACCGGATCCGTCTGGGTACTAATGTTACGATAGACGGGGATACTTTCGAGGAATTCGTCTACCTCGGATCCTTACTGACGGCTGACAACAACGTGAGCCGAGAAATTCGGAGGCGCATCATCAGCGGAAGTCGGGCCTACTACGGGCTCCAGAAGAAACTGCGGTCGAAAAAGATTCACCCACGCACCAAATGCACCATGTACAAAACGCTAATAAGACCGGTGATCCTCTACGGGCACGAGACATGGACCATGCTCGAGGAGGACCTGCAAGCACTCGGAGTTTTCGAGCGACGCGTGCTAAGGACGATCTTCGGCGGTGTGCAGGAGAACGGTGTGTGGCGGAGAAGGATGAACCACGAGCTCGCTGCACTTTACGGCGAACCCAGCATCCAGAAGGTGGTCAAAGCCGGTATTATACGGTGGGCAGGGCATGTTGCAAGAATGCCGGACAACAACCCTGCAAAGCTGGTGTTTGCAACGGATCCGGTTGGCACAAGAAGGCGTGGAGCGCAGCGAGCACGATGGGCGGACCAGGTGGAGCGTGATTTGGCGAGCATTGGGCGCGACCGAGTATGGAGAGCGGCAGCCACAAACCGAGTATTGTGGCATACTATTGTTGATTATGTCTTGTCTTAATGATGTTGAACAAATAAATGTAATGTAATCCTTGCCTGTTGGCTTGAAATTGTTACTAGGGTTACCATAAACGAATAAAAATAACAATGATCTTTCAAAAATAAAATAGGCTCATATTCATTTCTTTAGGAACTACGTATATTATCTAAGCCAAGGTGGGTGTAAAGCGAATTCTTGTCAAGTGCACCACGACATTTTTCAAAATTCTGCCTTCATTATATCTGGGATTATCTAGTACTTGCAAGTGAAAGGACTAAGGATCTCGCCATAATAGTAAAAGGTTTTTACTCTAGGAACTTCTCAAGGATTTTCCCATCATGGAGACTTTACCCGGGTAGAGGTGAATGGCTTACCAAAAACAAAAGAATAACAAATTTTATTGTCATAACTTATTTTGTCATTCATGAGTTCTTCATGAAGAGCTTGAAACAACATGTGAACAGCATAATATGATATCATATCAAAATATTCTATTCGCTTGTCATTTTAAAATTTGGAAGAATAACTACTGAATGTCTTATTTTGCTATCATAACAAATTTTGCAATTTATGAGATATTGTTGACCTTTTGCGAGTTTGATGAACTCGCAGTTTTGGCACTTATCAAGAACAACATAATGACAAAATTTGAATTTTGGTATTCTAATGGTAAATTTTGATATTCGTTTGCAATTACTTTCCATACCAAAAACTTATAAGTTTTCATTTTTTATTGGAATAAACAACTTAATATACCCTTCTTTTGGATGACAAGGGAATAACTAATTGTGATATTGTTCTATTTTCAATAACTCAATAATGGTATATTTTGCAATTCTCTATCTTAATTTTTTTGTTCTTGGTTTGTCATTGTAATGTCAAAATTTGACATTCTTTAGTTATTTTATCGAACAATGTCAGTTATTATTTTTGCCCTTTTGTCACTTATTTCAAACAAACCAATGACAAATTTTACCATTCAGTTATTCTTTTTGAATGGTAAAACTTGCAATTGTTTTGTAATTCGTTTCTGCCCGGGTATAGGTCACCAATATACGTTGAAAAACTATAAAATTACGACAGAACCTTCTTCAGATGTTGTTTTTGAGTTCTCCGGAAAACCTGGTAAGATCCTACCAGAAGTTTTGTCAATGATGTGTCAAGGGTTTGAAACACATACATTGGCAATTTTAAAACAATTTCAAAATGCACCCATCGAAGAGCCTTAAAGAAATCTAGCAATAAATAGTGCTAGACTTCAACGAGGTTTTTACCAAATACAAAGCATCTAAAATAATTAGAATTTGACAACAACTTTATCAGGAACTGAAATGCCAAATAACATTTTGGTCATGCAGTATAACGAAAATAACCTCTGTGCAGCAAGTTCAAATCACTAACTTCGTCTTCAGCAGGGACCTCCATCAGTTAAACTGCCAGCAATGGAGAAAGAGCACTTTCCGCGCATATCTTGTTGTATAAGACTCTCAATCACCACGGACTACGGTTTGACGCAGAAACTGACGACGACGACGATGAACAATCGAATTTCCACCAAGCCCGGCAAAACATTGAACTTGGTGGCTGCTGGCTGCTGTGGGATTGACACAGCCTCTGCCTCTTTACTCCCATCCCATCTCACCCGAGGCCGAGGAGAGGGCTTCATTTGAATACCTTGCTGAAGAGGTCGATGCCGATGTCGAATGCTCTGCACAGACTGAACCGGGCACCGCGCCGCCGCACTGCCGCACGGTACGGTGGCGACGGGGAACGAACAGGTTCTCCTCTTGTTCAGCATTAGCGAGCGAGCGGGTCGCGCGCAACTTTCTTTCTTCGATTTGCAAAAAGTCATTTCACCCGCACGCCTCACTCCGACAAGCAGGCGGTTGAAAGCTTTCCCGAAGGCGCTGTTGCTGTCTGGTGCGACCTTCCTCCTTCCTGTTACGAGACGCAGCTGATTTGGATGCCTACAACTTTCTTTGGGAGATCTGTACAAACCAGTTGCCTGGAAGTTGTAGTACTAACTGAGGTGGTTTTGGGGACATGCAAAGGTGTTTTGAGCTATACAATTCAATTATGCATAGTTTAATGACTACACATAGATTTGTCAATACATATATGTGAATGACTATAGATTACTACCCGGGTAGACGAGAATATCTAAATCATATCTCAAATCGAACACTTTTTGCTGTCATAGCTCGATGTGATTTTGATGAGTTATTCAAAAATCTAGTGAATATCTCACGAATAGCTCAAAGTGATATGGTATCAGTTGTTGTTCTTGTCGAAATAGCTGAAAATTTCTACATAAGAACAAGTTAAGCTCTTCTGCACGAAATGGAACACATACACCCATAGAGATGGCTCAATGTTAGTGAAATGCCATGTGCCCCTTTCTGAGCTGTGGATACGAAGAACCGCATGCTCTTATTCCCATGTCATTTACATCAGCGAGCCACAGTTGAGTGGTAAGCATCGCCGCCTGTGAATCTTAAGGTCGTAGGTTCGATGCTCGATGCTGCCGTTTTTTTATTTTATTTTTCTTAAAAAAAGTGACAAATCTTGTCTGCTATTATTTTGATCTTGTAATATCTTAACGATCTATTATTAAGTAGTTCACCATATTAGATTTTGCTATTATTTCTGTTCTTTTACCTCTTATATCAATCAAACCAATATCAGTTTTTGCTCTTCAGTAATTCAATCAATCATAACTGAATATGCTATTCATCAGATTTTTCCACCTACTCGGGTAATTTCACTTTTTCTTTTTTATTTGTGTGAATTTTCACTTCTATTTTCTATTTTTTTACATACTAATTGGGTTTTTTTTATCAAAACCTTCAAGAAAAATTCAAAGCACTTTCAGAAGATATCGTTGGATACATAAGATGACGCCATCGGTTTCAAACTTTGAATAAAGCTTTCCATTGATAGAGTAGAAGGTCCGCAAAAGACTTGATTTACAGTCCACAACAGAGTGAATTGTTAAACCCAAATTTGGTCTTGTGCCAATTGCCCATCTGGTAGATCCTTATCGTGCACATCCTTGAGTACCTCTTCTTTCTTTTCGCACCTTGACTGACCAAACCATGAAACACCAAAGCAACTCCACACTCCACAGTGCGCCTTACAATGATCCACAGTACAGCCAAACATTCCTCAACGGAAAGTTGACCTTTCGAGCAGCAGCAGCAGAAGCAGCATGGAAAGCGAACCCTGACAATACAACGCGCGTCAATTAATATCCACCACCGCCGTTGTCAGTATGTACTTTTCGAAGCACAGAGAAAGAATCATCGTAAATCTTCGACAATCAGTGAGGCAAAGGAATTTTGCATCAATGACACTCCACGATATTCATTCCTCCACAAAGTTCGCTGCTGCTGATTGTTCAATGTGAGAGCTCCCAAAACGTTTCTATGTGCTTTAAGCATACCCCGATCGTAATACATACATATTCATTAAAGCGCACAGAAATACCGAACGATGCACCTCAGCATGAGTTCATTACTGAATTCTACCGCCGCATCTTCACAATTCGTCAGACTGCGGAGCAGGCTCCTGCAACTTTCAATAGGCATGATTCCTTCTGTTAACCTCAATATGCCTTGTCTGTCGGCAAAATCA